>NW_026555334.1:11567456-11665371 GCF_029017545.1 Prosopis cineraria | reverse complement strand
AAAAAAACATCATCCAACATAGATAATATACCAATTATAATAAATCAAATTGATTTTGGCTATGATTTCATTCTACGATTCTAACTTTGATTAAGTTTATCATTCATAAGTTTATTGCACATATACGTATCCTAATTATCTTTCAATCCCATCATGCATTTACATCGCTAATTTTTATTTATATTCCATTTGTCCCTAGCAAGTCTACCTCAAGGTTTCTTCTCCTATTGATTTTTATTTTGCAAAAAAAAAAAGGTGATATTCATTGTCAAATAGTCCTAGTTGTGTAACATTTAATAAGATTTAGCATTCTTATCATATCTATTATGCAATGGTTTATTTTGAGACATTAATAATCAAATGAAAAAAGTAGGTGGTGAGTATTTATCATTCTTATCAAATAAAAATATCAATTTTCTAAATAAATAAATATTGAATATATATGAAATTACGACCCATTAATTTCAAATCATATTAAAAAGTGTTTTTTAGTAATTAGATGATGAAAAGTTTGGTGGAAATTCTATTATTCTTATCAAATAAAAAATTACTTACTTTTTTAATTAAATGTTGAATATATATGAAATTATGACCAATTAATTTTATATCATATTAAAAAATTATTTATTTAAAAATAAATTTCTATAAAAAAATTAATATTGATAATCAAATCGATAAAAAATTACTCCAATAAATTTTAAATCAAGATAAATATGGATAAAAATAGCTTTAATAAAATTTTTAAACTTATTGTGATTTTTGTGAATAATATAGATGATATAGATAATAATATAGATATTAATTAGGGACATAATATCAACTTGATAACTTGACAGGTCTAATAAGGGATTGGTCGGGGTACACATTAAGTTGAGATCGAACTTGGTCCTACTCAGCCAGAGATATATTCATATATTTATTATTTTTTTATATTTTTTATTAATTAATTTTATAAGATTTTTTTCTTTATGGATTATACTTAATATGAATTACTTTGTTATTATCATAAAAAATATTTAAAAATCAATATATTATTTGAATTCAAAATGTTAATTTGTTTTCTAACATAATATATAATTGTTGAGCTTTTATAATTTTGAAAATCTTATTTTTCAAGAGAATATAGTTTTAGATGGAGATAATTAGTGAATAAAATTTATTTCATATTTTTTTTTTAAAAAAGACCAAATCTAAGTTTAATATCGGATTAGCCCGGTCCCAATCTTGGTGCAAAAGGATTGAGCATTGCTTTTGATAGCTAAGTGGGCAAGTAGGCAACATACATATGCATATATTTTTAGGAAAATGACAAATAAATATGTTCAAAATAGGTAAATAAAAAAAATAGTACCATGAAATAAGGTAATTACATTTTGACCCTCTACAAAATAATAAAAAAGTGTTGTATTTTTAATAAAGAAAAATTTAGGCGAGTTATATCTCGAGAGCTTACCATGGCTAAGGCATGCTTCCAGACTCAAAGAATACTTGCAGATGTACTTACAGATCATTCACCAACAAAGCCCTCACATCGACAGTAGGGTTTTATCCTTCAACCTTTTAGGTTATATATAGGTCAAATCTTTACTAACTGGACTAACCTTATTAGTATAAAAATCATAGTTGTTAAACATAAACTAAAGTTATTAAGAATGAAGATGAAGTTGTTGATATAATAATAACATAGTTGTCATTGCATGACTATAATGAAGTTATGACCAACTATGTTGTTAATACTTAAACTATAGTTGTTATTATAAGATAAGGCTCCAATAGCATAAAAGTTTTATTTTGAAGTTTTGGACAAATGTTTAAAGGATATTGTAAAGTTAAAAGCTATTGTATTTGGTAGAGATTTTAGTCAAACATTTTCTATTATTCTAGGTGGGTCGAGAGAAAATATTGTTTTCACCATCATTAAATCTTCGTACATATGAGATAATGGTCAACTTCTTACAATAACAAGAAATATGAGTCTTCTAGTAATAAATACTAGAGCATCTATTAGTTTTCTTCAAGATTTTGCTAACTAGATTATCTCAATTGAAGATAAGACTACTATTGGAGTTAGTGAAAATACTGTGGATATTAGGATTCCAATTGATTTGTTATTAAATGGTTCAAAAAAAACTAATAAAGTCCATTGTTGATTCCACTTTCTCGCATTTCCTTACCAATATTTATAATTCTTCATGTTTTAGATATATGGCTATATTAGCTCTTACATTGGCTATGATTGAAGAAACAAATAGGTACATGTTGTCCTTACTCTTTGAAGAGGGGGTTATATACTTAAGCTTTAATGGTGTTGTAAAAGATGATAGGGACATGAATTCACTTGATGACCTTTACTCTACATATTTTTTAAATTCAATTACAACATTGAGCCTCTTGAATTATAAAATAAGACTTAAAGTAGGTGCCCCAATTATTTTTAATATGAAAACATTAATAAATTTATGGGATTATGTAATGGCACACGTTTTATAGTTACACGAAGGAAAAGCATATTATTAAAGCCCAAGAAATGTCTGGATCAACTGTAAGGATGAATATATATATATATATATATATCGTGTATTACTATAAGTCTATTTGATTCCATGTTGCTATTTATCATAAGAAAGAGGCAATTTTCCATTATGTTGGCTTTTATAATGACCATTTGGCGTGTGAGTGGAGGTCCCGACCTTCACAGCGGGAACCTGACAAAACGAGGAGTCGCCACCAAGATTTTGAGGAAAATCTCGGGAAACCATTTAAAAGGAGGATAAGGGTTGTTTGCAAAATTAGAAAATAGGTTCGGGAGTCGGTTGAGTGTGGGAAAGGTATTAGGCACCCACAATACCCGTTCGTCAGAACAGTTACCTGAAGTTTGTTTGTGCTCTTTTAATATGGTTTTATAATTATTTTAATATCCCTTTTATATTCATGTATTCAAAAATGATAAGAATTAAGTGAGAAATGTTTATTTATTTACAAGGGATGATAGACTTGACTCAAAATCTGACTCTGAGGCTTACGTACCCTGTGATGGGGATCAAAGTTCATGTAGTTTGGGCTTAAAAGTTTATTGGTGAAAATATTTTTTGAAGAGAAATTAATTAAAAATAATTCACCATTTTACAAATAAAATAATTTTTGAAATTTTGATATGTGTGTTTATATTGCAAAAGGTAATTTAATTTTAATTATTTTTCCATTTTTGAATTTTTGGAATAAAGAAAGAAAAGGGTTTAAAGTTATTTTTTTTATGTTTTATGATTGGAAATTTTAACTGCTATACCTGCAGAGCTTTATTGGTTTATACTGTAATACAATTATTCTAAGTATCTGTGGAGATTTTAAAATCTCAATCGATAAAAGAATTTAGCAATTTTATTTATTTATTTTAAGTGTTAATAATAGTTTGCTTAAGTATGTATATATGTTTTTAAAGAATTTCAATTGTCATACTTGCAAAGTCTTATTGGCTTATATAATAATATGATTATCCTAAATATCTGTGAAGATTCTAAAATATCACATGATAAAGAAATTAAATTTAGATACATTTTTAATGTGATTATTTTAATATATAATTTATATATATTAAAAACTTAATCGTTATATCTGTAGAATTTATTAACTTATACGATAATACGATTATCTTAAAGTCTATGGAGATTCAAATCTCACATGACTAAAAGATATAATTGATAAATATGATTGCATTAATTTGGTCAATTAATTTTCTAAATTGTGTATTATATGATTATTTAAAAAATTCATTTATTATTATAAGAAATTGAGAATCACTGTATCTTTGAGGACTTATTATCCCACATGATAATGTGATTAATTTAAGTCCCTTCGAAGGTTTTTGAAATCTTACATGGAACTTAAATGGATTATTTAGATTATAAAAAGATAGTTAGTTTTAACGGTTGGTCATTGAAAACCATTAATTATATGTATAATTGAATCTCTATACCTGCGAAATCTTATTGATTTACACGGTATGAGATCGCTTTAAATGTCTGCAGAAATTCTTAAAATCTCACACGACAAGTAAATAATTAAAAATAAATTTTCTCTTATTCATTTCATGTTTTTTCAATTGGGTAAGAATCAAATTCTCTCCCCTCCGCCTTTTATAAAATAGGCTCGTCATAATAATTGAAATTGTACATGTGATCATCATAGAAAGTGCCATACGATATGAGTGTAACAATATTATTGATAAGTAAAGGACCTTAGGACTAACGGAGATTAAAAAAACATGCCCACACATATTAATATACCCTTTCATGTTAAACACATATTTAAAGACCCTGCCTAATAATTGCACTAACTCTTTCTTTATTTGAAATGAGATTATGCCTAAAACTGCATTAAGCTTAGTTATGATAGCAAGCAAAATTATTATTTGCAATCTCTTTATCCTTCTTTTTCACACTCTCTTTTTTTATTTTTTTTAAATGACAATTACATTGATTTTCACTTAAGAACTAAAAAAAATGTGGGACAGATATTTAAACATAAATTTATTTAGAAAAAATAAATCTAAATCAAACGTGTTCATTTCAAATTCAGAATCAAGAAAGCAAGGCAAATCATATGCATAATATTTTGTTCATTCAATAATAAACTGGCAGTAATCATCAAGAGAAATAAAAAATGACTATACCAAATGATGTCTTTTCCTCCTCTCTTCATTTCTTCCTTCTCTCTATCTTTGCTTTCTTCTCTGTGTTTTTTTTAGCCTCTCATCTCTATTTTTTTTGCCAGAACAGCCTCTTTCCCTTCTCGTCTCAGCTCTCTCTCAGTTTCTCTCCTTTTCTCCAGTCGAAACAGCTCCTTCTCCCTCTTGGTTCCTTTACTTTTCTCCAGTTGGAATAGTCCTTCTCCCTCAACCTCTACTTCACCTCTCTCCGTCCCTTAGTCTCTCTCTTTTTTTTCGTTCAATTTTTGGTCTCCCTCTTCTCTTTCTCAGCTTTTCCAGAAAAAAAAAAGCTCCTCCGTCACCTCCTCTCTTGTCTCTGTTTTTGCCCTCTCCTCTGTCTCAGCCTCTGTTTCACGTCTTTTGGTCTTCTCTCTCCTCTGTCCGAGTTCTCTCTTCCCTATCACTGTGTTCTCTTCCTCTCCCATACTCCTCCTTCTTTGTTTTCATCTCAGCACTCTCTCCTTCCCGTCTTAGCTCTCTATTTCACGTCCTTCGGTCCCTCTCCCTTTGTTTTTATGTTCTTCGGTCATCTCTTCATTGTCACCATCTTCTGCCCCCTTCTTTCAGTCCTTTATCCCTTTTAAAGTAGAAATAGGGAAGAGCTTGCATGTGAGGTGAGAGTTTACGTGCTTTCTTGCTCTGCTCTGTTCTGTGCATGCGTCTGAATTTTCTTCTGCGTTTTTGTGCTTTTCTCTATGGTTTGTAAAGAAGAAACAAGGAAGAGCTTGCGTGTGAGGTGAGAGTTTACATGCTTTCTCGCTTTGCTCTGCTATGTGCATGCGTCTAAATTTTCTTTTGCGTTTCTCTGCTTTTCTCTGTGGTCTGTGCTTCATGCATGCTGTTCCTACTTTCTTTCTGTGCATTTTTTCTGTGTACATTGTCTCTACTTTTGTGTGTGTGTGTGTGTGTGTGTGTGTGTGTATTCCTTCTGATTTCTGTGTTTCTGCATGTGTCATGCATGTTTCTTTATTGCTGTTTCGTGTCTCTATTTCTGCTATTTTCTTCTTTTTTTGCTGCATGGCCGAAAGTGTGTATGTGTGTGTACATGTTTTTCGTGTGTTCTGATTCTGCATGTATCTGTTTCTTTTTTTTTAGCCATTCTTTAATGCTTTTTTTTATTAATTAGATTGAGGGAGAGAAACAAAAGTCTAATTTTAAAACATATATTTTTTAATGGAAAACAAAAGATTTAAGGAGAGAAATTTAAAAATAGTTGAGTCTCAAAAAATTGATTCCCAATATCTTTGAATGGTTGGGATAATTTGAGAGAGATTTTTTTAAAAAATTTAAGCAATATTTTTTTTTTGAAAATATAATCCTGAAAAAGGATTAAATTTTATTTTTGTATTTTTTATATTTTTTGATTATTTATTATTAAATTAAAAAAAATGTCCGAAAAAAATACAGTGTTCACACCATTGATAAGAGCCAGGGCCAGAGCTTGTGTCATGAGAGTTTGTACTTACCTTGTCGTATTTTCACCCATAGCCAATTATACGTTATTGTTTTTTGTTTTTGAAGTAGGGAGGGTTTAAAAATATTGGTTCTTGATGAGGATGGTCACTTCATGTATATAACTTTTAATGTTGTTTATAGGGAAGTCTTGATAATTTGATCTAATTAATTATAATTTTTTGTTAATTTTCTTCCCACCATATCCATTTATACAGTATGCATTTAATTTTTACCATTTCCTTGACTCTAATATGCATATTTAGTATTAAATGTGATAATTACATAACCCCAATATGTATGAGATGATATAGGGAATATGTTTATTACAGATTATTCTTTTGAAAAAGATCTTCCTATAAGATTGAATTTATTTATAAAAATTGCAGTATAAGACCCATGCATCGCACGGATAATTTACTAGTTCATCTTCAAAATAGAGTTCACGTGGCTATTCGCCCTTCATTGTCAGCGCCTCCCATCTTGGTCTTTGAAACTGAGAGTCTATTCATGTTTGATGTTCATCCTTCATTGTCATTATTTCTTACACTCTTATTGTTCTCGTTTGGTGATTTGGTTTTTATTTTAAGATTTGGAAATGATTGAATTCGATGTTTTGAATGCTTTTCTACTAAAATTTTGATTTTTTTTTCTAAATTTTGTTGTTCGTGTTCACATTTGATTAATGCATCTGCTATTCCTGATAGTTCTGATTTTTTTTTCATTTTCTCTGCCAATGATCCAATCCCAGTATTGTGAATGCCTTTTCCTTATTTTTATTTTTTTAATTTTTCTTGACAATTGAAAATCTCATTATTATGAATGCCTTCCCCTAATTATGATTTATTTTTTTATTTCAATTAATGCAGACTTTGGTAGGGTCAAAGCCCATTTAAAGTTATTGAGACATAAATTCAAATGTCTCTTTTAAAGAATTTGTATACAAAGTAGGCCTTCATAGGTTTCATACCATACTTAGCTTATCATTGGTTCAGACTTAAGTCTTGAAAAAAAGCCTATAAGTAGGCTCAAGCTTAAAAGCTCCATTATAAGTTCAAACCTATTAACCCAAAGCTTGGCTTGGCATGATATATTCTCATCCTTTTGTTTATTTGGCTTTTGAATTTCAAATTAAATAGCAATTTAGTCTCTAATATAGGTCTATGTGTATTTGCTTCTAGAACTCTAAATTCATTTTTAATATAATATTTTTCTTAACTTTTAAAAATGATGTAATGCAGCCCATTCTATTAACAAAAATAAATTTTAATCGTTTTAGTTATGTTGACTAAAAAATGACAGTACTTCAATTTACTAATTACCCTTATTAAGCTTAATTAACCGATTTTAGAAATCTGGATGTTACACCATCAACGTTACCAAATTGAAATGTAGTAATTAAAAAAAACAATGTTTTTGTTTAAATTATTGTAGTTTTGTAATTTCAAAGCATCCAAATAAATATTATGTTATAAGTGTTAGGTATCTTAAACAACGTATCTGATGTATCCTATCGGCGAGCTTTTTCCTCCATCGTTATTTCCTTTTCCCCCACTTTCAAGAGTTCCATTTATCATGAATTCATGTGATAGATCATGGATTTCTTTTTTAAGAAATTTAAGGAAATAAATTAATTCAATAACTAGGCCAAATAAGTTTTGATTCAAAACACGACTGCGTACTCCTTTTTTAATACATAACTTAAAGGGTGCAATCTCGTGAAATAAATACATGGTGAAAATTTCAAAGACAATACATACATTTATATATATATATATATATATATATATGACAATAAGAATTGACTCAATACAATGTAGATCTTAAAACTCACACCAAAAATGGGAGGACATTCAACCTCAATTTTAAAGCTAACATGAAACCTTTTTATGGACGTGATTTTTTTGAAACCAGCACCATCTTAAGGTGGTTTTGCAAAACTATCAAAAGAAAATGATGATTCTAACAAGCTGCCACCATCTAAAAGGTTATATCACAAAAAGAAAGTTTTAAATTTCTAGGGATGTTACCCGTCGATTTTCCCAACCTCTGACAATGTCCTCGAGAACATTTTAAAATGCATCTTGCATTTTGAAAACTGTGGGTGGTTTCAACAGTGGTATTCACCAATACAATGGACTCGCACTTGTTATAAGAAGCACCCACTTGGCTCAAATGACAAAGCACACAAATGAAGCTATCCAAAAATCACACCCTGACCCTCAGACCCCTCTTATTTTTTGAGACCCTCACCCTTCATCTAGGCACAATTCTTCTGGTTTTTGTGCTCTCTCTTTCTTGGTATCTAGTTCCCAACTTCTCTCCTTAATCTACTCTTATGCCTCAGGCACTAGTTGTTTGTGTATTATAAAGCTTCTACTTCCCTTTTCCTTCCAACTCTTGTTAGATTCAAAAGCCCACAGAACCCTCTATGCTAGTCCTCTCCTTTCATCGACATGATATTTTGAGTACCAAGATTTGTTGTGACTCTTTAATGTAAATCACTCAGTTTCATCTGATATCTAATCTCATGCCTTGTCATTCTCCAACCCTCGGAACCAAGTGCTTAACTGCATACACCTCGGCCCAATTTTACTTGAAGTGAAGATGCAATGGCAAAAATACATATTGGAAACAAATTTTAGCCAATCAACGATGTACCAAATATTATTAGAGATTCATCATTCTCATATTATTTGGTATGTCGTTGATTTGATTAAAATTCATGTGTTTCCACCTTGAATATTCCTCCTAATGATGCCAAGAGTCTCTCTTTCAGATCAAGTTTTATGAGGTTGGGTTTGAATGTCACATCACCATGAAGTCTTTTCTTAAAAAATAAAACAATTGGTTTATGGAAACTGTAAATTCTAAAGAAAGAGATCAAAATGAAAAATGAGAGAATTATTTGAAAATTTTCAATTCAAATTCTATCATTATCAGTGAGGCACCATAATCGATTCTTAAATGCTGTCTTGTGTTCCTAGATATCCTTGTGGAATAATACTACAATCAAGATTGGATTCAATAAATGGAAAAATATTATATCATAGCTAGTTTTGCTAGTTTGTGACTGGACCACTTATTTTTAATCTCTTATGTATTTTGACGCACCAAGGCCTTAGGCGTAATTTTTGGGGCAATTTTAAGGAATGAGAAATTATATTTTAAAGCATTATGACCTTAAATAATGGATCTAGTTTCTAAAAATGAGACCCTCTTTGAATTCTAACATTGTTTGGGTTTGAATCCTTCACACTCACTATTCACTGAATGAAACTTGAGCATTAAAGTTTTAAATTTGCATAGGGAGATAAAAAGATAACTTTGACTTAAATTCCATGAGATTCAAGATGAATGAATTTTGTGTTTTCTTTTAACTTGTTACTATCCTATCAATGCTACCAAATTGAAATGTAGTAATTAAAAAAATAATGTTTTTGTTTAAATTGTCATAGTTTTGTAATTACAAAGCATCCAAATAAATATTACATAATAAGTGTTAGGTATCTTAAACAATGTATCTGATGTATCCTGTTGGCAAGCTTTTTCCTCCGTTCCTATTTCCTTTTCACCTACTTTCAAGAGTTCCATTTATCGTGAATTCATGTGATAGATCATGGTTTTCTTTCTTAAGAAATTTAAGGAAATAAATTAATTTAATAACTAGGCTAAATAAGTTTTGGTTCGAAACACGACTGTATACTCCTTCTTTAATACATAACTTAAAGGGTACAATCTCATGAAATAAATACATGGTGAAATTTTCAAAGACTATTAAGTGCATACATATATATATATATATATATATATATTAATATGAAAATAAGAATTGACTCAATATAATGTAGATATTAAAACTCACACAAAAAATGGGAGGACATTCAACCTCAATTTTAAAGCCAACATGAAACCTTTTTGTTGACGCGATTTTTTAAAACCGACACCATCTTAGGGTGGTTTTGCAAAACTACCAAAAGAAAATGATGATTCTAACAAGCTGCCACCATCTAAAAAGTTATATCACAAAAAGAAAGTTTTGAATTTCTAGAGATGTTGCCCGTCAATTTTCCCAACCTCTGACAATGTCCTTGGGAACATTTTAAAACGTATCTTGCATTTTAAAAACTGTGGGTGGTTTTAACAGTGGTATTCACCAATACAATGGACTCGCACTTGTTATAAGAAGCACCCACTTGGCTCAAATGACAAAGCACACAAATGAAGGTATCTAAAAATCACACCCTGACCCTCAGACCCCTCTTGTTTTTTGAGACCCTCACCCTTCATCTAGGCACAATTCTTCTGGTTTTTGTGCTCTCTCTTTCTTGGTATCTAGTTCCTAACTTCTCTCCTTGCTTTACTCTTATGCCTCAGGCACTAGTTGTTTGTGTATTATAAAGCTTCTACTTCCCTTTTCCTTCCAACTCTTGTTAGATTCAAAAGCCCACGGATCCCTCCATACTAGTCCTTTGCTTTCATCGACACGATATTTCAAGTACCAAGATTTGTCGAGATGCTTCAATGTAAATCACTCAGCTTCATTTGATATCTAATCTCGTGCCTTTTCATCCTCAAACCCTTGGAACCAATTGCTTAACTGCAGACACCCCCGCCCAATTTTACCTAAAGTGAAGATACACCGATAAAAATACATATTGGAAATGAATTTTAGCCAATCAACGATGTACCAAATATTATTGGAGATTCATCATTCTCATATTATTTGGTATATTGTTGATTTGATTAAAATTCATGTGTTTCCACCTTGAACATTCCTCCTAATGATGCCAAGAGTCTCTTCTTCAAATAGAGTTTCATGGAGTTGGTTTTGAATGTCATATTGGTATGAAGTTTTTTCTTAAAAAAAAAAACAATTGGTTTGTTGAAACTCTAAATTCCAAGGGAAGAGATCAAAATGAAAAATTAGAGAATTATTTGAAAATTTTCAACTTGGATTCTATAATTATGTGGATGTAATGAATTAATTTCATGATTTGATTCCTTAATTTATGGATGTTATAATTATGGGATAAATTTTCAAGAAAATTAAATGCATGATTCCATTCGATTGCAATCTAATTGAGATAAGTTAAGATTGAATCATTGTTTATGATATTGATTTTCTTTGATATTGAAAAAAGAATATTAATTATAATTTCCTAGAATGTGAAAATATTTTCATTGACTTATGGAAATTTCCTTGATATAAAACATAAGTAGTAATTTCCTTATCAAATATTTCATAGTATATAATTTTATTTATAAATATAGATTGGTATGAATCTTGGGAAATAAGTTGTTGCAGTATTTCATTGTTTGTTAGTAACTTTGTAAATTCATTTAATGTTGGTTTGATCTAATTTATTTTTAAACAATTTAAATATTTGAATTTGGAAGCTGTGTGAATTCTCCAACCATATACATTGGATTATATATACAGTGGTATTTCAAGTAGAATTTTTATTCAACCCTTGATCAAGATGGTGTGTTCTTACTTTTGAATATTTTCTTTCAATAAGTTGCTGTATCAATATTTAGTTGTTATTTAAGTTAGTTTGGCCACTACTCCTAGCTTATCAAGTTGTAGGTTGTCAGAATGTAGAGGTTTTGTCAAATGTTAGATCCACTATGTGTAATTTTGCCTAATTATTCCACAATTTAACCATTTCAAATCATATGTTACCCGAGTAATTATGAATAGACCATACAAGTCCTTACCATAGTAAATAGAAATTTACTTATTTTAAAAGAGATTCTAAGGTTTGCAATTTAAAACATAAAAGATTTAAGCAAGAACAAGTCTATATTAGAGTTACAAAACATACAAAAGCATGGGATGCCAATTTAACTTAAAAACATTTGCAAATAAGATCAACAAATTCATTTTGTCACATGGATCAAAACTTGTCAACAATTTACTGTCATTTTACAGATTAAGGGCTAAATTTTTTATATGCTCCAAATCTTTGTCTAATATCTGATTGGGGTGATCTAATTGCCTATATAAAGCTTATTCAACAAAATAGCTAATGGCATTGGTTTCGTTACCAAATTAATTTACATTAAAGAATTGGATATCCAAACCCAAACTAGTCATAATTTCACACTTTTTCACAAATAGGGTTCATCTTCCTTGACTTATGTGATCGAACAAGCTCGAACTCTATAGTGTAGCAAATATAAGTAACACCATTTTGGTCAGTATTATATGTGCTTTAAATGCAATCAGGTAGGCACATTGCTAAGTATTGCTTTAAGAAGAGGAGCACCTTAAAGCATAAGTCAATGATGATGCACAATTAAGTATTCGTAATGTCTAAGGAGGAGGTTTAGACATCTCTAAAGTTAATTAGAGGTATTATTTCTCTCTGTGGAGTTGCCAAAGATATTCCATAGTTCAATTTGAGAAATGTGTTAGACATAGGTGTCAAGCATATGCTATATTCTTTTTTATGCAATTTGAGTTAGAGATGGGGGTTGATGAGATTGATATGGTCAATGAATTAATTGATGTGTTTTTGAGGAGATGTTTAGGTTACAACCTAAGAAGAAAGTTGAATTCTCAATTGACCTAGTACTGAGAACTAAGCCTATCTCCAAGGCTCTATTCCAAACATTACCTTCTAAACTGGCTGAGCTTAAAAAACAAATAAAAGAGTTGTTAAGTAAAGAATTCATATGCCCTAGCATATTGCTATAGTGTTCATTAATACTTTTTGTAAAGGAGAAAGATAGTAGCTTATGGTTGTGCATTAATTACTAAAAATTGTAAAAGATGACAATAAAGAACAAGTACCTATTGCCTAAGATTGATGATTTTCTATATCAGGTAGTGGTAGCCTTCATATCTTCCAAGATTGATCAAAGGTCTGGTTACCATCAATTGAGAATGAAAGCTGAGGATGTCTCAAAGATCACTTTCTATATAAGGTATAGCTACTATGAGTTTCTGGTTATGCCTTTCAAGTTAACAAATACTCTAGCAGTGTTCATGAATTATATGAACTATATATTTTGGTCATACTTAGACCAATTTATTGTGGTGTTTATTGATGATATTTTAATTTACTAATGGGATGAGGAGAAGCATACAAAAACATCTTTTTAAATTCCTTCCATCTAAACATTGGCTGATCAATTGACTCTACACTTTTCCACAATTGTTTTGTCACATCCTCAAGCATAAATATGACAAAAAGAATGCTATGCTCTAATGTGCAGGACATAATAGAGAATATTGTTTCCAACCAGTCAATCTACCTCTCAGCAACCCTCACCTCTATAGAACCATCGAATGAAGGCAGATTCAATTTGGTAAAGTACTTTAGTGCTAAATCAATGGAATCCTCACTACCAGTACTATTAGGCCATTGAGTCTATACTAGCCTCTTAGGCATACTCTCCTCGTAATGGTCTTTATCCCCTGCATGTATCTCCTTATCATATAGTTCCTCATCTTGCATTTTATCTTCCTAGTCATTACTATGACCATGATTCCTAATACTTTGACTACTCTCTTCCTATGTTGCTTTAAAGAAGACATCATGTTGATCAACCTTCTTCTTAATCCTTAGCATCAACTCCTCTAAAAGCTTGTCATTATTAAAAGGAGGTGGAGGCCGCTTCGATGGTGGTGCATGTTGTTCCGACTATGGAATGTTTTAGTATATTGCTAATAGTAATAGCTTTTATCGACATGCACTATTCTCCCCTCATAAGGACAAAAGAAGCAAGTTAGTTACTAGCTCAATAAGGGAAGCAATATGTGTAATAATGATAATCGCCAACTTTTTATATGTAATGCACAATCACCAATACAATCAAAGCACAAGATCGAAATGATATACATATTGTAAATGTTGATTAGTAGCCAAAGCCACTTATAAGGGATCTTGCCCCTTGTCCTCAATTGTAAAATGTAATCTTCACTAAAATACTCATTTGAGGGTAGAAGTAAATAGAGAGTATACCCCTCTTTTAGGGATGTTTGTTCGCACACAATGACTAGCTGTTGTGTCACATTTGCGGGCTAACATGGACAAAAACCCATATTTCTCCGTTAAACTCACAATTAAACCTTAAATCTTGCACCATGTTATTCTTAATTAACTCCTAGTATGTCTAATACTCTTAATTAAAATTCTAGGATGTTACATAAAACATGCACATGTAAGAGAAATAACTATAGGCATGCAAAATGGGCAATTATAAACAACATAATTAATCCTATTTCATAAATCACCTCCAATCCTCTATTGTTGCTAACTAAATCTATAGGCTAGAAAATAATTAGGAGTCAAACCCATGTGATTGGGTTAGTCCAAGCTCTCTAATCATAAGGGGTGATAAGGACAAGGCCCCACATTCATTCTTAGACCATGGATTTCCTTCCACCAACTTTACTGGTTGGGGTATCAGGGTAAGCTCTATTACTAACTTTGCTAGGTGGGTTTAAGGGCAAAGTCAAGAATCAAATAGGGAGGGCTCACAATGTTAGCATGATCTATGTGCATACAAATTTACTAAGGTGAGCTCCCACAGTCACTATGATTATGCCAACACATCACATGCTAATTAACACATAGTTAACTCAATATCATCACATTCATATTCATCAAGGTCTCTTTCCAAAATTTCAAGGAGTTCAAATCATCATTTATCAACTATTTGTCGTTTCAAAGTATAATATTTGATCAATATTTAAAGCCATACTTGTATAATTTTCAAAACAAAAAAAATATTTAGGCATATATATATATATATATATTGAGATATGTGAATATAATTTCAAAGTTCACAAACATCCACAATTAAATTAACAAGCAAATAATATGAAATAAATTCTCTTGGTTATTTCAAACCTTTGAGAACTTAAAGGTTACCCCCCAATACCACTTGCTTCCTAGCTAGATTTGAGCTTTTTGATACTTTATGAAGTTAATCTAAAACTATCAATAATAACCATCACTAATAATCATGAAAATCACCACTTCTAATAATTGAACTTCTTGACGACAAGCATAATCTCACATTTATTGAGTTCATCAACTTTCACTAACTTCATTTAGTTCATATTAACTCAAATAACAACTCATATGATGCTCAACAATCCAAAATCACCCTTTAGAGGTCTAGGTTCATCCAAAATGAAAGACTCAAGCTCACAACCTTGTAAAAACTTGTAATCTAGGCGGAAGATACTTAAACAATTCTCATTAGTCCCATATAAACCAATAGATTCATACTCATAACCTTAGGTCCAAAAATCATGCTCTTCCAATCTCACATTCTACTTTTAAAACATGTAGAGAGAAAGAGAAAGACTAGCGAAGATGTAACAAGGTGAATCCAAGCTCAAAGCAATCCTAAGTTGTCTCAAAGTGGAAGCCCTAACAGAGCCTTTTTCTCTCCTGTTGCTCTCTTTACTTGCTTTCTTTGTTTAGTAGCTTGCGAATGTGAATTGTAAATTTAAAATTTTGACCATCCATCACGGTGGATGACACAAAGTGGCCATGCCTGAATTAACAATAAAAATAATAAAAATTGAAGATAATTTGCAAAACATTAACAATCTTCATATCTCTTGATCTCTACTATATATATATATATATATATATATGTATATGTATGTATATATATTGCAAGTAAAATGAATTTCTTTTAGGAAAGTAATAGTGGTTTCATGTTTAATATATGGCAAGGTAGAGAGCTTGGGAGATAGAATGCTCTCCTCATAACTTTGAGGTTAATTAATGGATTTATTTTACATTGTAGGATCATATATGTTGGTTTCTCTTTGAATAGTCATGTTTTCTCAACACTTCTTCTCTCTTAATTGCAATAGAAAGCTGCAACTCAGATAAAGAAACTTCTATCTTTAATTTGTTAGTATGGCTACGATTCGTCATCATCATCATCATGTTAATTCTCAGTTTATAAAGAGATTCATATTATTGCTGTTGTTGTTATTCTCAAAGGCAAATTGGCATATCTCTCATTGCCTTTGCTACTAAGAAACCATAATCCAAAGGAGAAGAAGATAATAATCATAATATTAAGAAATGCATATCTTAATGTCTAGAATCCAAACTATTCAAAATATTAATCTTAATGGCTAGAAAAGGAAGGGGAGGAAAAGAGGATGGGAATGGAATAGAGGAGAGGATCCTCATCACCTTCCATTAGGACCTATGATTGTTGGCGACAACTGATAAGTTTTAATATCCATATTATATATTATATTTATAAAAATTATTTAATGATTATACATATACTAGAATACTGTACATTATTTTAATATTTATTTAACATTACTTTGTATAAAAATCAAGAATATCCCATGCACTGTGTTTATCTCCGGCAAAAAAATTTACTTATGCCTTTTTTTTTATAATTTTTTGAATCATTGTCTTTAATTTTTAGGTTATTTTTTTCTATTTAAGTATGTCAAAGTTAATTTCTGTTATTGATATGGATGATATTGCATGGCTTTCAAAAGTTAGAGGGTATTGTATCCAAAACGAATTTAAAATTCTAAATGTTCATGAACTTATAGTTTAAGAATTAAATTTTCTTTTAACCTTTTAATTTTTTTATATGCATATATAAATGAAATATCATAGATTAGAGTAGAGATTAATTTTTTTTTAGAATGCTAAGAGTAAGTATACACTATATAGACACTTTCTAATTAGCTAGGTTTATTTTGTATCCACATTAATTGTTTATATGAGAATATAATATATATATATATATATATCACTCATGTTAACCTGAACTGAATATTTTTCATTTAGCTTTATCATGTGATTTCAAATAACAAATACTCCATTTATTAAAAAATATAAGACATATTTTAAAAGGTTAAATGTTAAAAAAAATATAAAAAATTTTTAATGCATGTTTGGATACATATATAATTGATTTTTTGACTCAAAAATTTTATTTTATTTTTGAGTTATTACCCAAACACTTGAAAGAGCCCATAATCTTTTGGTTAAAATCAAGTGACTAGAAATAAAAAATCAATTATCTTTTTTCCCCAAAGCACCTCATAACAAGGAACAGAGGATATAGGACTAAGCTAACAAGTCATATTGTTCAAACGTGGCATGGCGCTCGCTTTTAATTTGGGCTACCGAGGTATGTCATGTGTCCATTTAAATTTCTTCTACAATTAATATAGTGGGCCACTTCTAGTTGTATCAAAAAGTAAAGCTGGATATACGAACCAGGCTTAACAAACTATCTATTTAAATATATTTTTATAAGAGTTTAGGTTTGAGAAAAATTATTTTTTAGAGAAATCAAGCTTTGAAATCTAGCCTTGATAGGTCATGAAAAAATAGGCTTAGGTTCGGGCAGTCCTTTTGGGCCCTTTTTCATTTTAACTCAAAAAAATAAAATATTTTTATTGTTAAATTGAATTTAAACTTAAAATATATGATTATACTTTAAAATTTAATTTTCCATTATTTATTTTTAATTATTAATATTATAATTTGTATTTTAAAAATATATGAAATATTATAATTTAAATTTTTAATTTTAAAAATTTCAAAAAATAAAAAATAATAATAAAGGGTTTATGGGCTTAGTCTTGAGCTTTTTAAATAAAGGTCGAGCTTTAAAAATGAGATACTTTTTGAAAAACTAGGCTTAAGATCTTGGCTCTTATGGACTTAGACTCGCCCGTTTCCCACCTCTATCTAAAATCCAACATACAATGTTATTAAACACATAACCAAGTAAATGTTGCCTAGATGGTAGCAGTCTAGGTATCTTAAGCATCATTTCAAGATTTAATTCTTGAAATGTATAAAAAAACATTACTTGAAAGAGGACAATTCTTTAAATGATGTTTAGATTTATCGAGAGATTAGTTTTACGCCTGTCGATTATGAGGTATCTTAGGCAAGTAAAAAAAAAAAAGTTAAACACATAACAAACACCCCCCAACACACACAGGGCAAGTCACTATAGAATATATAAAACTGTTATAATATAGAGAAAATGATAATAAAATTCTTTTAAAATATATAAATGATAATTTGATCCTTTAAAATGTTATAATTTTTTTAAAGTTTATAGAAACTTTTCTGTTATTAATGAATTTATATAAATTATCAAATTGCCCAAATTGAAAAATAAATAATTTATAAATTTTGTTTTAATATTCACAATTTTTTTTCTTATATTCGTAATAATGCAATAGCAAATAAGAAATTTAATATGCGAAGTTATGCTTTGTTATTGCATTATTGTGAATAAAAAAATAAAAGTTGTAAATATTTAAATAAAATTTGTGAATCATTTATTTTCAACAAGGATAATTTGATAATTTATATAAATTTATTAATAATAGAAAAGTCTTTCAAAATTTCAGGAGAATTATGATATTTTGAGAGGTCACATTATTATTTATATATTTAAGAGGGATTTTATTATCATTTTTGCTATAATATATTTTCTTTTTAATACCTTAAAGTTACGTTTTGAGCGGATTCTTAATTAACGCGGTTATGTTGACGGACAGGTCAGGTTTAATGACTTTTTACTCGGATGAGATATGTATTTTAATTGGATAGTCATATCGACCCCGCCGACTAATTAAAGTTTATGTAGACTAATATAATGCTTTAAAAGTTAAACGCAAGGAAAAGCAATGCAAAATAAAACAGTATAATGTAATCTAACTAATACGAATTTAAGAAGCTGAATTATTTCTTTTATATATATATATATATATATAGACTAAGTGCTTGTTTTTTCGGGTTGAAAATAAATGAAATGAAATAAGCTGACGTTAAGGAATGAAAAATTGACTAAAATAAGATCAGGAATTGAGAGAAAAATGTTAATGATAGAGAGAGGGGATCAATCATAAAGTGATAGAGAGGCGAGACGAAATGACAGATGATACAGACGATCCAAATCTTAACTGAATATTATCCCAAGCATGCATGCATTCATATTCATTTGTAAGACGAAGAAATCACGAGTTTTATCTTTTATGGGACTGTTTTAAAGTGTAAAATTTTTAGAACATCAAAGGAAAATTGTATTCATCTTTGACACGGTAATATAACAAACATAGACAAACAAAGATCTGTTCACCATAAAAGTCCCAATATATAAAAACAAAAAGGAAAAATGGATCCCACTTGCATTGCAAAATTAAAGTAGCTACGTATATAATACTCCTACATAGCACATGCAAAACCAATTGTCTAGAATTAAGAATAGACATTTAATTGACGTAGTTAATTAATTTAAAGACATTATTGCGGCGAACAAAACCAACTTTTTGACTTGAAGAAGGCCGACAGAACATTTGATTACAATGAAAATGTCCAACCAAAAGATCATCAGCAGTGTAACCTCCACACAACGATTAGACTAATTAACCAAAACTTATTTAGTTCTCTGTCATGTGCAAAGACAAAGGACCAAGTATTCTTGATTTGGTCACTCGTCAACATTCACTTCGACGGACATTTCCTTTCTTTGCCCATAAAGAATAGAAAAACAAAATAGACGTTCCTTTTACGTCGATCAGGAAACCTTAAACACACACAAAAACACACATACACCACTGATAAGAAACCAGAACAGAAAACCCAGCAACTCAAGCCATGCAGCAGCGATCATTACTAGTAGCCAAACAGTGCCCTAGAATTGCGCGAACAGCATGCGACGTGTTCCTGAACCACCGGAAGATTGACACGGCAAGAACCATCGTAGGGTTGCTGTATGAGAACCTGAAAATGATGAGAGTGAGAGCGTTCTTAGACACAATGAACATGAAACCAGGAGACAGATTGTTGGATCATATAGACAAGGCCATAGGTGAGTGTAAGGTCGGGGTCGCTGTCTTCTCCCCTGCTTACTGTGATTCCTTTTTCTGTCTGCATGAGCTTGCTCTTCTCGTAGAGTCCAAGAAAAGAGTGGTCCCTGTTTTCTACGACATCAAGCCCTCGCAGCTTCGGGTCAAGCCCACCAGAAGATTCACTCTCCAAGAACTCAGGAGGTTCAGTTTAGCACTCGAGGAGGCTAAGTGTATTCGAGGAATCTCCTTCGACTCCTTAAATGGGTACACTAATCAATCTCTTCTGATCTTCTAACATAATCATATATTGGCTTCTAAGACACATGTTTGATGATAGAAGAAAAATGAGCACATCATTGTTGATTATGTTTGAACATTACAACATCATAATCCTTCACTTGAAGGATTAACAACACTTCATCCCTTAACCTAAGGGTGAAATCTGAAAATACAAACCCCAAACTATGGGGACTAACCTTGAGGAATAACATTCAATTTTCCTAACTCAACACAATGATGTTTCCCCTTATGTAGATTTAGGAATATCAACTAACTAGGTGATCATTAAACACCAATCACATCCAGATATTCCAACAGAATCCATGAACTAAATGGCAAGACAAAAAGTTGAAGGACACCGATATATTGATAAAAACATTGTGTGTGTTCTATAACTATTAGTCACAACATTTAATCTAGTATGAGATTGGTTATTTAGGAGTCACTCTTTTCTTATCAACTCCTATATCAGTTAGGCATATGAGGACATGGCTAGCTAGTAACTTCACTGAGATGTTACTATACATAACCTTATATACCCATGTAAAATTATTTACTGATTGCACATGTATGCGCCAGAGGATGAACCTGATTCTAGCTTCTTCGTGCACCAAAAAACTGTTGACTTAGACAATGTGCGATTTAGTTAATGATAAGTTGAGTATATATGGACGTTTCAGGGATTGGTCGAAGCTGGTAAGGAATGCCTCGGACGCAGTGCTTATGAACTTGTTTGAGGTTGAGAGAGAAAGTGCATCTATGTCCGTTTAAGCACCAGGCAGCTCTAGCTACTATATGCATTTCATAATGTCGTCCTAAATTATGCTCTTCAATGAGTGGCATCCATTTGGGAAATTCATTATAGTGTTCGTCTACTCCGTGTGGCAGGGGGAGGGGGGACTGGCATGGATCGCGGCTCTCTAGTTTTTAATTTTGTATTTTTTAGTATTATGTAGGTGTTGATTTAAATTCTCTGAAGTTGAGATTAGTGAATTTATATAAAGTTTTCTTTTATTATTATTTTCGCTCATTTTATTATTTTTTATAAAATATAAAATCTTCTCGCTCTTTTTTAAAATGGAAAACTTCATATAAATTCATCAATCTTAACTTCAAAAGATTTAAATCTGTAGGTGTCGTATATTTTTGGCCTATCAAGATTTATGAAAGTTATGTATTATGTATTATATATATAGTTTTCATAAGGTGCGTTGCCTATGGTTGTCTAATATATAAAGGCATAAACTTAAAGCCGCCAACTGTGATTGATAATGATGATATATGATTATCATCGCAAAATCTAGACAAGAGTTTTTATTGAACTAGAGGCTAACTTGACAAGGTTTAAGAATTTTCATGACGATATTGAATTTGAATATTTTAATCGTTTATTATTATCATTGTTATTTTGTTTTACAAGATCAATATTGGTTAAAGTCAAATCAAACATTTTTTTTTGTTTCTCACAGCAAATATCTTCTTATTGGAAGTGAATTTTATTTGAGATATTGTCAGATATTAAATATAAGTATTTCGAATATTAATTTATTATATTACAAGCAACTAACATCTTTCGTTAAACTCAACTCTGCTCTGTAAATTAAACAGCTGTTGATCGCCACGCCGATCCTTTGTCCTTTCTCGGTCTAGTTTTTTTTTTTTTGTTTTTGGTAATATTTTTTTTTTAAAAAAATTATTGAGTGATATTCTCAGTGTATGTTTATTGGCAAGTTGGGCTAGAGCCCATTTTGAGAGTGCCGAAATCTAATTTGGGCCGTTGGCCTTACCCCTACCATGACTGCACTTGAGCCTACGTTGTAATTTCCATTAATGGTACAAATAACTGGCAAATTCTTTTTCGGCGATGTCAATGCGTGTTGTATAATTGTATTACAATGAATAGCCTTATTGCCGGGAGGTGTGTATTTTTTTTTAAATTATACTTAACCTGGTTATATACTTAATTAATGGGCTTGGTTTTTAATTAAACCAAAATATTTGTCTCTTTTATATATTATTTATTTTATAACAAATTATTTTTGTTGGTGTTATTAACATATTAAAATTAACTTCTTTTGATTTGATTGGATAAAATTATAAGTACATTAAGTATATAAAGCTAAGTATCTGAATCTTATCCTTTTTTAAATAATTTAGGCTTATTCAAGTCATAGACCCAAAAAAAAAAAACAAAGGAAGAAAGAAATAGTGTTGTTTCAGAGAATAGTAAAGGCATGAAAGATAGATGTTTTTTATGTTCTAGAGACTATAATTAGTGGCCGTAGAGCGGATTGTGTGATGAGGAAGCTTGGCTTTTCAAATTGGCTAAGAGTGGAAGCTACGAGATTTGCAAGAGGCATTTGGGTCTTATGGAATGAATGTGATTTTAAAATTGATTACCTTTGGTCTAATACCCTATTGCCTTATTGTAGTATCTTGAATGTTCTACCAATGATAATTTCTTGGTTTCTTTTGTGTATGGGGAAACCCATGAAAATCATAGGCACCAACTTTGGGAAACAGTCTACTATCCCAATGGCTAACATGGCAAATTTTAATGATTGTCTCTCTAACTTTGGTCTTGCGGGTGTCCCTACCTCAGGTGACCATTTTGCTTGGAAAAAAATGGCGTGAAAGAAAAATTGGATTGGATGTTCTGTAATTTTAACTGGATTTAGAAATTTCCTTCATATAAGGCTTTGAATTTGTTAAGTTTCAAATCTGACCATCGACTTGTGCTGGTAACTGAAGCGACTGAAAGTCAAGAAAGACGAACTCGATCGATCAAATTTATAATATTGCTTGGTCCCTTGAGGATAGCTTTAAAGATGTTGTCAAGAAAGTTTGGAGGGATAAAGATTCGGAAGATGGTGCTCTATAGTTTCCTTTTGAAGCTTCAGAGTGGAATAAACGCGTTCTTGGTAGTATTCCTAAAAAGAAATTGAATCTCTTAAAGTGTCTTGAAGGAATTGATAGAGAGAGAACTATTAATGATAGAAGTGGTTTAAGAAAATTGGAGTTCAAACTTTAGGGAGATTATAGAAACTCCTAGCACAAGAAGAACTTATTTGGTTCCAGAAGTCGAGGTGCAAATGGCTTAAATGAGAAGATCGTAACACCTTTTCTTTCATGCTACAACTGTTATTAAAAGAAGAAAAGAATAGAGACTCTAGAAAATGAGGAAGGTGAATGGATTTTGGATAACATGATTCTTAAAAGCATGGCTAGCACTTTTTTCAAGAAGCTGTATAGTAAGGAGAATATGACCTTAGAAGACATTAATATCCTAACCAATTTTTCTAAACTGTCTGCCGAGGAATTAGGCATATGCAAAAGCAGGTGATGCCCTTTAGGCACATTTCTACCAAACTCACTAGGATATGATTGGAGAAAAAGCTTGTGGTTTTGTTAAGAGCCTTTTTTTCAAATTCTTCAAGGATTAAGGAGATTAATTCAACCAATATCTATTTGATCCTAAAAGTTGACTCTCCTAGTTGTTTTAAAAAATTTAGATCCATCTCCTTATGCAATGTTAGCTTAAAGATTGTGATCAAGATTTTCTTATCCAGCCCTATCAGTGTAGCCTCATTGCAGGATGACAAAGTTGTGGTAATATCAAACTTGCTCGGGAAGCTATTCATACAAAGTGGTCTAGAAAAAGGAGGCTATATGGCTATAAAGATTGACCTTGAAAAATTCTATGACCGACTTGATGAAACATTTATAGCCCAGACTCTTCAATGTATAGGACTGGAACCTAAATTTACCAATATCATCATGAATTGCATCACTACTACTCAATGAAAATTTTATGGAATGGAGAGGAATATGAGGTGTTTCAACCCTTAAGAGGAATTAGACAAGGAGATCCTCTTAGTCCCTATATTTTTGTGCTTTGTATAGAAAGGTTAGGCATGAGGATACATGAACATTGTGTGAAAAGGAGATGGAAACCCTTGCAATTGTCTAACTTCGGCCCCTTTATTTCTCATCTTTCTTTTTTTGCGGATGACCTCATTCTCTTTTCTGAAGCTTCCATAGAGAAAATTAACTTGATTAAAGAGGTCACAACTGATTTTTGTTTGGCTTTGGGTCATAGAATGAATTTAGGAAAAACCAACCTTTTCTACTCTAAAGGACTGAATCATTAGAGTGTTCTTGAGATTAGGAAAAATCTTAGAGTGGGCTTTACATCTAACCTTGAGAAATACTTATTCAAAAGGCATGTTTCTTCCTCTTATTCAAAAGGTTCATTCTAGATATTATCTTGAAAAAGTACTTTCTTGAAAATGGCTGGTAGAACTGTCCTTATTAAGTCTATTGTTTCTGCTCTTCCTTCCTACCTTACGCAAACCATGCATATCCCTGTAGGAATTCTAAATGAGATTGATAAATGCAGCTGGAAGTTTTTTTTTTTTTTGAATAATAGGGATGATCAAAAGAAAATGCATTTGATTTCTTGGAAAACTATCCAAGATAGTAAGCAAAGAGGGGCTGTTGGAATTAAGAACCTCCACAATAAAAACCAAGGTTTTCTAATGAAGCTTTGTTGGGGTCTTTTAAATGATTCTAAAGCCCTCTGGGTGACTTATTTAAGATCTAAATACAAGTGTGAAAATGGTAATACACCCATTGTGGTTAAAGAAAGAGCCTACCTCTCACACCTGGAATAGCATTGTTAAAGTTTGGGACACTTTCCTTCAAGGTGTAAGCTAAAAAGTCAATAATGGGAAAAACACTAGCTTCTGGTGGGATATTTAGGTACCCTTGGAAAAGCCCTTAATACATTATAAGATGAATGATGGTGATGTTTTTAATGGTTTTGCTGAAACATTCAGATAGCAAGTTGAAATAACCACCTTATCCAAATGCCATTTAAAACTACATACTATGGTAATCATAAGATCAACTCATAATTAGATTACCAAGTTGTAATTTAAGAAAATTGGATTTCAAGTTTTTATAATCCAAATTGAGTTAAATCTATTTATTAACTCTTTAGTCAGAGTAAAAATCAAGTTACGGAAGCGTGGAATATCTTAGAGGAATAAAAGAAATTAAAAACAGTTGAAAAACATGTTTGTTGAAAAACAAAGCAATACATTGTAGCTTGTGCACTCTACACTGTGGCTTGTTGCTCTCCATGTGTCATGGCATGTTGCATGCGTTTGACAATAAATTTTGCAGTCATTTGATAAAAAAATTGAGCAACTTCTGATGTGCCCTTTTTCTTCGTTTCACGTCTGAGTGACATGATCTAGGTATTTAAAGAAAGCTCTTTTTCATAATTTAGCTAATGGCATGGGTTTCACTTCCAAAACAAGTCACACTAGGAAGTTGGACACCTAAATACATTTTTACTACTTTTACAACTTTCACAATCAGAAGGGGTGTCCAAAACCTAAAACAGATGCCAAGAGGCATTCCTAACACTCAAACCATATTCATTAGACCTAGGACTATTAATACAACACACCATATCTACTCAAATACCAGTATAGTACAAAATTACTCCTCAACCTTTTTAATACAAAAAACAGAAAGGGGAGGTAATTTCATTGCATTGTATTAAAAATTGATCACATCATGCTTAAAACAACTTTACTTCACTTGCATTAGTATTTTGACCCTATAAATATATATAGCTTATCATACACACCACTCAGGGCCTAAAATATAATCTAGACATTTTAAACAATTACATAGTGCAAGTGTAAATAAAATGCAACCTAGGATTGACAATATTAAGTCTATTATACAAAATAAATAATACTTAGAGGCCTACACTAGGAATGTACAGATTTCTAAGCCTCCGGAGATTTATCCATCTTTGCACCAGAGCTAAAGTGATAAATGATAATTTTATATATTTTTATCCTTTTAATTTAGACTTTTAAATATTTATTTAAGGCTAATTGAATTTAATTAGATATTATTTAATTTTATTAGCCAATATTCAGTTTTGGGATTTCAACTATTTAAATTTATGATTTTAAAATATAAATGATATCTTTACTATTTTCGCACAGTTGTTATTTTATTTTATTTTATTTGTACAGATATTCTAGACCGAATTTGAAGGATATTAATGAATATTATTTTGGATAAGAAGAATATGAGCATGTTTGGAGATCAAATCAAAAATTAAATCTTTAAAATTTTGTTTAAATTTATTTTGAGTCATTTAGTGTAGTTTTTAATTAGGGTTACTTAGGGTAATTTTATTATTTTATTAAATTATTATGTTTTCCTTTTAGCCGTACAAATCACCCAAGAGACGCATCACCTTATGTGTGTATATATATAAACGCATGAAAAAAGGAGTCGACTGGGACCAAAAAAAGAAACAAAACGCCGCGCATAATGGAGAAGAAGGAACGGTGGAGCTGTGGCGATCGTCGTCTTTTTCTGCTCTCCAATCCTTTGAGGCGATGGCTTCTATTTTTGTCATCAAATACTATTTGATTTTTAGTTCTATAGATAGTTAATTTTCTTAATGTGATCAATCACAAATTATAATCCTAAATTTTAATTAGAGTCTCTGATATTTAAAAAAAATTTTATTTTAGCTTTATTCTAATTTGCTCTTCTTCTCTCTACCTCTGAATTTTATGCTTTAACTGCTATTGCTGATTAGAATAGTTTTTTTTTACATAATTTTTGAGTTATAAGTTTTATATGAGATTTTGCTTACTATAATCAATTGATATAGCGTTGTAAGAGTAATTTGGCCTAGCTTGAATGATTATCCATGCTTTGTTTTTGGTATGACTAACATGGAACAGTTATTAGGTTATAGGTTAAAAGAGATCTCAATTAATCTATAACTTAATTTCTTGTTTAATTCTTGAATGATAATATGAGAAATAAATAATAAAGTTAAATAAAATTGATTTATTTTGTGGACGAGGAAGATTAAATTTAGGTGATTGGGATTATGATTGATTGCGCTGTTTGTTCTTGATAATTTTCTCAATTGAATTTTTTTATTTATTTAATTTAAATTTAAATTTTTTAATTAATTTCATTATAAAAAAATCCCCTCACTTTTTAGCTTTTCATAATCATAATTCAAATAATCACTCTATTGACTCTTAAGGAGATGACCTAGATTGCACTTTACTGAAAAATCCAGTTTTTATTAATTTTGGTGCTATTCAACAGTAGTGTCATAGAGCCTGTAAAATGTTAAAAGAAAAGATGAGTCTAGCCACTCAGTAACTAAGGTAAATCTACTCTATGTAGTTGTATATCACTTAAAATAAACAAAAAACTATGAAAAGTGGATTTTTCTTAAAACATGCCTTAACATATAGTTTTACATGGATCACATCACATTATTTTTCCATCAATTCTTTTCTATTGAGTCACATGGTATATAGCTACAAGACATTTAGACATGTGACCATGACCCGATATATTGACGTGACTTGCCACAACTCAATCATGTGACACATCATATAATCACATAGGCAATGATCAACCATCCTCATATCCTCCGATTAAAACCGTAGGCTATAACACTGAATAGGGTTTCATTCGTGTGACTAGATTACCCAAGCTCACCAATCGTGAGGTGTGACCCAAACCAAAGATCACATGACTCACTCTCAAATCACGGCCTCCCCCACTCTCGAATCTTTGAGGTGTCGTATACCCTAAGCTAATCTCCTCAATAAACTAGTGGAGATAACTAGGTTCTAGTCTCTTGATAAACAATGAGATAGTCCTTCAACAAATTATAGGGCAAGGTTATAGCTGAAATACTATATGAATTTTAACTACTCTTCTCCCTAGGCGAGCTCTTGCCTGCTGATTATGCCATATATGATGCTTACTCATTTTTTCACATGCTCATTTATTCATTATTAAAATTAACACATTGGGCTCATGACCGTGCACTACCCAAGTGAGTATCAATACTCATTTTCACATTTATCATATAAATCCACTACTTCAAACTCAACACATGTCTCTTTATCAAACTTATCATCAACTATTCAATTTCAAATAATATTGCAATTGCAATTCATTTCAAAATCACTTTTGCAACTTTACAATTCATTTTGAAACAATTATGTAAATACAAAGTTTCATAGCATGTTACACATATTCACAAGTCACAATTCACAATTCACATGTTAAACACACATTTCACATCGTATTACAATTAAAATACAACTACCCAAAGTAAAGTTCCCACGGTTATCTCAAACCTTTGAGAGGTCAAAAATTTATCCCTCAATATTCTAAGCTTTCAAGCTTGATTCTCAAGCCAAAGTTGTGTTCAAGAGCTTAATGTACAATTAACCAAGTTAAACTTCATTAACAATGTCAAATCCATATATTTCAACTCTTATCCTTCACTTTTAGATTTTCCTATGCCCACATTGCTTATGCTTGGGCCTACTCATTGGGTTTATTAACTTTCTTTGATCCTCATTAACATTAATGAGCCATTAAATTCTCATTAATGGCATTACCATTCCTCCAACAATCTTCATTGATACTAATTTTGGATACTAACGAGGTCCAACAACCAAAGGTATCAAAAATCAATATTTCTAGGTTATCTATTCAAATATACTTTTATTAACTCCATTTGAGTCAATAGATTCAGACCCATAACCTATATGAATAGACAATCATCTCTCAACATCAAACCTTAGCCAAAAACTTCATAGATGTGGAATAGAATGGGAGATTAAGGTGTGTGATACTTACTTTTAATGTTTCTAGCTTCCTAAACGTCCTAAATATGAACCCTAGCTGAACTTGGTCAGTTGTTCTCATTTTTTCCTTCTTTCTCTATATTTTTTTGTCTCAGTTTGTGACTAATATTTTGCAGAAAAGGGCTGTGCATCGTGGCACATGCAGCACGCACTACGACGCATGGCACAGAGAGCGTTTCATGCTTCAGTAGTCATTTGTGTGCTGTGAAAAACGCGCTACATGCTGCGATATATGGCACAAAAACACTCCTTCACATTTTTCACCTCCTTTCGATGCTCGAGGGACCTATTTTCAGTTCGGATCCATAATTAGTGCTAAAATACAATCAAACACATTAATTAGATCTCCTTAGCCACACATCACATAAGATTACTCAATTATCATAATAAAACTTAATTAATCCCTTTGTAATCCAAGGATTAAAATTTAAGATATTACATATGCAAAACTAGTAGATTTTGTTCTACCATCTGGAAGTTGGAATATACAGAGTCATAAGCATTACTTTTGGAATGTCATTGTTGATAGAATATTGGCTTCTTGTCCCCTTGCTAGGCATATGAATGATGAGTTCTAGTGGAGGCCTGCAAGTGACAACAGGTTCTCTGTTAATTTGGTTTACAATTTCCTTGATAATAGGGTATGTGTTAGCCGTCATCAAATTTGGACCAAATTATGGAAATGGCTTTTACAAGAAAAATTAAGTTTTTCATTTGGCAAGCCCTGCATGAGTGATTACCAACCAATCTTCTCAAAGCTCAGAGAGGAATTACAAGTGATGCTTCATGCCCCTTTGAGTGTGATAAGGAGGAGAGCGTTATACACATTGAGAGATTGTAAGCAAGCAAAAGAAATATGAGAGAAAATTATATATGTTAATTTTCGTATCAAGTTTTTTAATTGCAGTTTGCAGGATTGGGTGGCCTAGAATGCTAGGAAAGATCTAGGGGGACGTTGCTTTCAATCATGGCCTTGGATCAAGGTCTTTGGAGACATCTATTGGCTATTATGGACTACCCAATGTAGTAGCATTTTTGAGAATACATGTCACTCTGGGGACAACATCATCTCAGCTTGTAAAAGGCTTTTAATAGAGGAAAGGGATTTGAATCAATTGAAGCTTAATTTTACATACCAAAGGATGGGGCAAGAGAGGCAATGGACTGCACCAACATATGGAACTTTCAGAATGGATGTCGATGCCTCACTAAACCATCAGAACAATGCTGCATGTGGTAGACTACTAAGGGATTCAAATGGGGATTGGGTCATTGGTTTTACCTACAATTTGGGAAATATCCCAATTACAATTGCTAAAATTAAGCAAGGATTGGAAGTCTATAAACAAGTGTACGAGGGAAATGTTATTTTGGCATCGGATTCTATGGAAGCTCTGGATCTGATATACAGAGGAACAACGAGTAATCACCCATTTTACTTAGATATTATGGATTTTCAAAACTCTGTTTGTGAATAGCAGAACCTTGAACTATGATATATTTCACAGGAAGCCAACATTGGCATAGAATTTTTGGACAAATTGGCTTAGGAAATGCCCCACCACGTATCTCTTCTTCATGAAGTACTTGTTGGTTGTATTAATCTACTTTCAGGATAAAGTCAGGGTAAGTTGCCCTGCTCAAACAGGCCTAATTTTTTTTTTGGCTTGTTTTTTTTTTCCTAGTTTTTAGCTAGCCTTTTCAATTATAAAAAAAAGGCACGAAAGATGCACATTAAAGGGTTATACACAAGCTGACAAGTTCTGACCAACCTTCCTTCCATGTATGAATGAGAATCAAGAAATCTTTGCTTAAATTAAACGCAATATATATAATTTCTTTTTTATACTCCTTTTGTTCAAAATATAAGGTATTTTTTGAGAAATTGGATATTAAAAAATATAAGATATTTTGATACTTTTAAGGTATAATTATATCATTTTTTTAAAAATGCCCCTATTGAATATATTACTTTATATTTTTTTAGGGTGAAATACTTTATTAAATAAGAGTAAATATCAAAAGATATGGTTAGTTTAAATATTAGTAACTACTTTATTAAGAGGTGAGATTCAATTAAAAATGTTTTGTATTTTTTAACGAAGGAAATATAACAAAAACAATATATATATATATATATATAATTCTAAGGATTAAAAAAATACATGTGAAAATTAAACGAGTCAGCTGTTGCTGTATATATATGACTATAATAATGTAATTAGTTAATAGAAACTAAGTCTATTCTTTTTCCCCTTCAGTTAGTATAATAACCACATATATTTATTATACTTCTTAAAAATCGGAATGGATAGGCTGAAACAATATTTTGGAACGTAGAAAGTAGAAACCAAATTAATAAAAATAATGTCCATTTCGTATGCATGTATGATTTTTAATAATCGCTATCGTATGTGCAGATCTGGTTAATAGTAGCGTTATATTATATTAAAACAATCGTAGGATGTATTAGACACACACACACACACAACTATAACTATAACTTGGCTTTTTCTGATATGTGTGTGTATCCGATTCACCTTTTGAATAAATCTAGTCGTGTCAACATATTTAGGATGCTAAATTTTGTTTATTTTGATAATGAATAAGCGTTAGAAAATACACAACACAACGACACGATCTTCAAAAAGAAAATTTTCGTCAAGTCTTAAAGAAAGTTGAATTTGGTGAGAAAATCTCTTGAGCAATAATTACAGCAATTGCGTTTCTAAAGCAGCAATACAGTATAGTAAATAAAAAAATATTTGTAGTTATGACTATTAGTCAATTGTGATATAAATTAGATTCAATACTCTCTATTCATAAATTCGTATATTCAAACATTCTTATGCAACGGTATTGAATTAAATCAGTCAAGATATTAATTTAAGAGTTAATAATCAAAACCATAATAAAATTGTGATTAGACTGATCATAAACAAAGTATTAAACTGGTCAAAACATGCACCGATTTATGTGAAATAAAACAATTTACCTGTTCAATCAAACCTGTATTTCATAGAATGTGATATTGGATTGAATATATATATATATATATATATATATAATATTTTTCTTATATGAATATATAGGATCGAAACTACATATAAACAAATAAGACATTCAGTGATGGACAATCACTTAATTAGCAAAATACGAGGCTGCTTAGATCATGCCATCGTCAGTAAAAATTGATAATCGTTTTTTATTTAAGTCATGCAAGTCTAAATTTATGTGAAAACCAAAAACTGGAAGTCAAGCCGCAATAAATTAATTAATATTTCATGTCGACAAGGAAAAATTTTGATTATTTTTTTTTTGGAAAATCTTATATAAATATTAATTTTGCCACTAAATAAAATGTCAACACTGAGTTAACCGTGTTAGGCATAAAGTATCAGCTAAAATTTAATTTAAATTTAGCCACGTTGGATAACGTGGCATCAGGTTTCATCAAATGATATGTTGTTGATATAACTTCAGACATCAGACATTAATTTATGTCTCAATGATGGTTGAAACCACAATAGCCGCAATTCTTTTGCTCGTTAACAAAATTCCTAACCATTTCATATTATCATAACATTTATATGAGCTTGAACAAGGACGCCTAACACAAACAGAATTAGTCGTGACGAATGATTTAAATATATAGACATAGTTTGTTTGTCCATACTCTTTATGAAAGTATGTAAATTTTTAATTCTTTACTATATATATATCTTTCCATATATCTTAAAATAATCTGTTGCTTTTATTATAATCAATAACGCGTTTTTAATTTTAGTTTAGCACGTTAGTATACGTCAAACATGTGTAACACAATCAAAAGTAATTCAAGCATATAATATATACATACATGCATTGTAGTTTGTTGTGGTCCAGTCCGACATCAAAAGCATCTAAAGTTTTAATTCTACATTTACATTCCGGTCCATGTCTTAAAGGATAAGATTTAGATACTTAATCTTATGTACTTATTATATATACTTTTATTTAATCAAATCAATACAAGTGATTTTATAATTTGTTAATATTATTAATAAAATAATTTTTGACTCTTTTTGGCAGCTTAAGAGCACCTCTTTGAGAGGCATAGCTCCTATTAAAAATTCACTCGTTATTGTATACCCAGGATTCAAACTCAACACATGCATGTTATACTGCATGTAAATATCTAGTATATATATCAAACACCTACACATAGAGACTCGAATAACTAGGACAATATTTTGTTTGAACACAAGGCCACAACGAATAAATTGTGCAAAATAAACATGTTATATCAAAACCCAAAAAGGTTTCTGCACCTAAGAGGATGGATCATTGAAAATAATAAGGATTTAGTTGTCACTAAATGCCCAGTAAGCAAGCACATCAACTTAATCAATATTGTGTGCGTGGTGATCACCATATAACCTATTTCTCCGGTCTAAAATATAACAAATTTTTAATTATAATTCGAATACCAATAAAATTTAGTTATATCCTTATTTTTAATTAAAAATATCAAAAGTTTTCCTTTTTACTCTTTCCCCCACTTGTCAATAATAAATTAAATGAGAGAGATAATATTTTTTAATGAATTATTATAATATGAGAAAGCATGATTCTCCTTATAGATCAATAAAGTTTTAGCTATCATGAAGAGTGTGCAAAATGTAATAAATATTGTACAACAAACCAAGTTAATAAATACAAAGATAAAGTAGAAAAAAAAAATTCAAAACCTACCAAGTGTCTTATATTTTGAATCAAGATGAGTTTGAAAAAATATCTCATAATTTAGATCGGAGGGAGTACATACATAGGTGGTCCTTCTATCTCTTACAACCAAGTTATTAATGAATCAACAGCCTTTAATGGGTAAACACAAATTAATGAAGACTTAAGTTATTGAATTAGTGTGGCCGAATAAATTCATAGAAATTTTCAATGTTTCAAACCATAATTTCAACTCTAAGCTCCACTTTAACTCCTTTTTCCCTTTAACTATTTACCCAGTCTCAAATTATAACTAACTTTTAAAGGAGATTCGGCATCCTAAAATATAAAACACTTTGAGAATATTAATATTTTATTAAATAAATTTATTTTAATATTATTCTTTATCTCTCTCTATTTAATACTTGATAGGTGTAGATTTAAGGTTATTGAATGAAAGATATTTTTAAAAGTTTATATTTTTATTTTAAGAAAATGAGATTGTTAAGTGTATTTAATGATAAAATTATTTTATAAATTGGGAGGGAGGGAGTAACATGTAAGTATAATTAAAAAAAAATGTAGCGTGGAATTTTGACTTAGTTAAAATGAGAGATCATCATTAAATTAGTATATCTTTAAACCACGGACTATTTGGCTGCGGAAGAAATTTATAAAAAGTGCTAATTGGTATTGGACCAATAGAATCTGGGCATCAAGCCGTGGCAATCGTTACGTGGACAGCTTTGGTTGCGTATATTCAACTATCAGACATTAAATATTATCGATCGCCTGTCTGTATTTTCAAAGACATCTACTACCTCTTCTCATTTGCAAAATTAAATTTTTACAGACAATATACGATATAAATAATAACTTATAGAAATATTTGATTTACAATATATATTAATTAATTTACATATATAAAAACTCGAGAAAATTAACTCAATGGCCTCAAAAAATACAACTCCCATAAATTATGGATGAGATTTTTAAATATTTTAAAATATGACCCATTTATAAAATCAATTAAACGTGTTTTCTTTTTTTCCTTAGAATAAATTTATTATTAAAATAAAATATATTTGATTTAATTAATCTTTAGCTGAGTGGATCTTTCATTTTTATCATCAAAAATCATATTGTACGTGCTCCCTCTCTGATTTATCATTGTTAAATATTTTCTTCATCATATTTTTGGATCTGATTTTTTTTATCATCATATTCATCTCTTATACAGTGCTTTTCTTCATCAAAATTTTTTATTTAATTTTCCTGGATCACCATCTTCATCACAGAGTTTTTCCTCTTTCTCTCTCTTTGTTTTTCTCAGATATTACGAAGAGGATATTGGACATTAAAAAGAAAACTCTATTACTGATATGCAATTCTATATCATTGATATACGGCTATATATCAATGATAAACAAATTGGTAAGTTAAAATCACTAATATGACTTATCTATTAGTGATATATAATTTTATATCACTGATATACTATCGTAGATCAACATAACTAGATAATTAGACATAAACTTATTTATAATTGATATACAGCCGTATATCAATGATGTAATATCGCAGATCAGTAACACAAAAAACACATAATCATTTTCTCAAAACAAATCAAATAAAACCTCAAGAAACCCTCGCTTGAACTCTGACTTTTATAACAAAGTCTGACTAAACTTTCTCATCCTAGATCTACAGCTTTAGTATGGCTTTGTATAAAAGCTGTAGTTTCAGACTTCCTCACCTTACATTCATAATTTTTCAACCTGAATTTATAGCTTCCAGTCTTCCTTGCCTTGCATTCTTGTAGTCTCCTAGCTGAATCTCTAACTCCATTTATTCATTGGTGTGAGCTGTTCCGTTGTCTACTGTCAATTTCTTCATCGTTGTGATCGAAAGTGCAATGTCGTCTCCACATTTTCAGGTGGGTGAAAGCAAAACCAGTGTGGAAAGGAGGAATCAGGGTATTGTGATGCTAAAGGATAGTTTTGTTTTTTGTATTAAAGGTAAATTAAAAAACGACCATTATCTTAATTTAGAAAAAGGTAAGTTACTAGTTTTATTTAACTATATAATGTTGGCTAAATTTGCTAAAGCCCCTAAAAACTAAGAGAAGATGCATGCACTGCTCACAAAGCTGTAGATAGCGTGGTCTCGTATCTCTAGTCTTTGAAAAATGTAAGGAATTTAAATCCTATAAAATAGAGATTCAAGAATTTGTGTGGATTTTTTTTAATATTTTTCTTATTTTCTTATGTTTTATAGAATATAAAATCTTATCACTTTTTCTTAAGAAAGTAAACTGTATGAAATTTATAAATTATCAACTTTAAAAAAATTTAAATTCAAATGCAAGGGCTGGAGATTCAGTCATATGCTCTTCATAGGTTGTGCGTTCTAGAATTGATCGATCATTTAGACTCCTTCAATCCCAAATTATAAGATACTTTTAGATAAAATCTCACATGCTAATAAAATTCATTAAATACACTTTATAACCTTACTTTTTCAAGATAAAAATATAAACTTTTAAAAATACCTTTCATTTAATACTTCATTGATGAAAGAATATTGAAGAGAGAGAATATATGAAAAGAATAATATTAAAAAACTATAATTAATGAGATTTTATTTTTATTAAAGTATCCTATATTTTGGGATGTTGAATCTTTTCTAAAAAATTTTTTATAATTTGGGACGAAGGGAGTATCTTATATATATATATATATATATATAGTTATGCATGTATGTAGAAGGATAAATGAGGAATCTAAAAGACTTACATTATAGTAGTATATATAGTTTTCGTTTACAAAGGGAAGAATCATGTTTAAGGTTCTATAAAAAATGCTATTCATAGATAAGGACTAATAATAAGTTATAATTTGAGAAAAAAATGAGTCTATTTTCCTATTTTAATAATCTCTTTTATATTAGTTCTTATTTATGAATAACATTCTTCACAGCTGGTCCTTGGATGCTATTCTCTATTTAAAAAGCAAACAAAAGTAATTGGAAAAATCACAATCAATGACCACTAGAGACAATTAATTGCACTGAGGGACTAAATGATTCTGATATTACTCCATAGGACCTACCTTTGCTATGAAAAGATAAAACTACCCTTCATGTGTACTCCTCCAGTCCTTTTTATAAGTTATTTTTACCAACCTCATCAACACCAATGAAAAAAATACAAGGAATAAAAGTGTGTAAAATTTCAAATATGCTTCTATATAGCAAATTCAAAAAGTAATGTCATTTTACTTTTTCTCTCTTATAAATGGTAATACATTTCAAATATTACTTAAAAAGCTGCACCGTGACTTATAAATGCACTAAATGAATCTTCTAGAATGTGTCTTATAAATGAAACCAAATGGAGTATATTATATACTCTTTTAACAACAACTCCCCATTTGAAAAAAAAATAAATTTTATTCTCATTTTAACAACAATCAATTCCTTTATTAACAACTCCAAAAAATTAACTTAGTGGTGGAAAGGAACAAGTATTGTGATTTGGTGAACAAGCCCCCATTTGAGGAAAAAAAAAATAAGTCTCATTTTTATTTTAACAACAATCAATTCCCTTATCAATAACTCCAACGTATTGATTTGGTGGTAGAGAGGACAAGCGTTGTAATTCAATGAACAAGTTTTTGTTTGAAAAAAACAAGTCTCATTTCCATTCTTACAACAATCTCTTATTAACAATTTCAAATAAGCAATTTTGTAGAGGAGTTGTTGTAATATGATAAACAAGTCTCCATTCAAAAAAAAAAGTCTCATTTTTAGTTTAACAACAATTAATTCCCCCATCACAAAAAATATACATCAAGGATAGTTTTATATTTTCACAACAAATTTTAATTGCATTTAGGTCATTTGGTTCTACAAAGTAATATTAGAATTATTTAATATCAGAATTATTTGGTTCTGTAGCGTAGTTAATTGTCTCTAGTGGTCCTTGATTATAATTTTTCCAAAATAGTTTTATAAAAAAGCAAAAATTAATTAAAGTACAACATCAACAAATAACTTAATTAATAGCGCTGGAAGCTCTATAAGCGATGAAATTAATGACTTTGTTAATTGCCTCATTAGCCAAGAGGGAATTATATTGTTAGTATTATACTTCATGCGTTAAAAAATATAAAATATTTTTAAACGAATCTCGCCCTTAATAAATTAATTAATTATCTCAAAACTAATAATATCTTTTTATATTTATTTTTATTTAATAGGGTGTTTTACTTTAGAATAAACATAGAGTGATTTATTTATTATGAAGACTTTTGAAAAAAATACATTAATTATATCTCAAAAATTTAAAAATACCTTGCATTTTCTAATTATCAATTGCCCATTCTATATATTGCATGCGCATAACATGTATGTGTGTGTGTGTGGATACACTGATATACATTCATATAATATGTAGATGAATTAATGTACTTGCTCGGGCGAAAAGATGCGCATGAAATAAACTAATATATGCAATTAATAAATTTACATTTCCAATTCAAAGAGGTGACACAACTAAAGTAATAGGAGCTGACAAAATATTTCCAACGAACAAGCATATTTCAACATCATGAAAAGCACACCTCAACATGCATAATTAAAAAAAAAACTAAAAACAGCCGATTCTTTTGTGCTTGAGTCAGCTTTCCCAAGTACTAGGTAAATTCCCAGCCCAGACTTTCATGTCTTTTTTTCCCCTCCAATTCAAAACTCAAAATCCATATATATATATATATAGCATTATATTGCATAACCATGTGTGCTCATAAATCTACAGAGACAGAAACCAAGCCTCGGACAGTAGCTAGCTAGGTAGACACAAGCTTTTTTTGGTTTTGGCAACATGGGATTGCATGCAAGAATTCGGCATTACTTTGCAGGATCCGCATGCGACGTGTTCATAAACCATCGTACGGTTGATACGAGACGTACGGTGGTTCGGTTGCTGTACGACCATCTGAAGCAGCAAGGACGTAAGCCGTTCTTGGACGCAGAAAATCTAAAACCTGGAGACAGATTGTTGGACACGATTGAGGAAGCTGTACGACGATGTAAGGTTGGGGTTACTGTGTTTTCACCTCGTTACTGTGAATCTTATTTCTGTCTCCACGAGCTCTCACTGCTCGTGAAATCAAAGAAACGAATCGTTCCGATTTTCTACGACGTGAAGCCGTCCCAGCTTGAGGTGATTAAGAACAGTGCTGGAATATTGAGCTGCTCCCAGAAAGATCTGCAGAGGTTTCATTTGGCAATTGAAGAAGCTAAATGCATTGTGGGGCTGCCCTTCGACTCCTCAAAAGGGTATTATTTTCTTTCCCTGTCTCTTTAGTTTTCTCTCTCATGCAAAAGCGTTGAGATAGGACGTCACTTGCATTTCATTTCAGTGACTGGTCGGACCTGGTACGTAAAGCTTCAGATGCAGTGATGAGCAACTTGTACGTCAGTGCATGAGTTAATCAGAAAATTTGGCATTCATCATCAGTTCAATTGTAAGTTCAGTTTGGCTTAGCTTGATTAACTAGAAGCTTCCACTAACAATGATGCATGTCGCGTTGTTGAAGCTAAGTGGCTAAATTTCTGCTAGTTTATTGCGGCTTTAATTTAGTCTTTAAACCACCAATATGTAATGTTTCAATTCCTCGATCCAATAAAAATGTTTGCTCATCAAGTACTCATTAAGTAGTATTGTGCTCCACATCAGTAAACGCTAGCTCTAGAAGAACTCAAGTAGAGCATGCATTTTGTTGGCTACGTGCTTGTTTATTTTTAGATCATTGGGCACATATATATATATATCTACCTATATATACAAATTAAATGAACTTTGAGATATGATTAAACCGGTAGTAAGTAGAAATAGTAATCTGTGATGTTGTAAGAACTTTAATATTATAGTTTGTATGTGTATTTGATTGTATGTGTATATGTTGTTGGAAATAAAATCTAACATATGAGGCCACACATGTATATATTAAAAATGTGTGGCCATTGTTTGATTAAGTCTAAATAAAGTGATTTATTTAGTTTTAAAGTTTGAAGATTTAGGAGTATAATTGAGGTAAAATAAATGCATAAAAACCAAGGTAGTATTTATGATTTGTTTAGCGGCCAAATCATTATCGCAAACCTATTAACTTTATAAATAGGGATTGTGGTCATTAATTTGGCTGATTAATCAAAACATTCTCCAACCTCTCTTCTTGAAAATATATAGAATTTTCTCTCAAGTAACAAATCCAAAAAACACAACCGTTCATTCACATACTTGAATATCAAAACAAGTGATGGATTTAAGTACGTTTCTGTGCTCTATCTCTATTTCTAAGAATTGATATAGGATTGACCGGATGGGTTAATTTGATTATGTCTGTGTTTACTACTTTTTCAAATCTATCATATGTATGTAGAAGTGCGCTTTATAGTTTGCATGAAATTTGGAAAAAAAAAAACATTGTTTATAACTTATGATCGAACACTGTCGCTTCCATAAATCAATATGAATAATCAATCCTGAATTAATCAGTGGAGCAATTTTTTTTTTTTATAAATTTCATTCAAGACAAGTTTTCTGTATCTACTTGTCTGCTCTTTTTTCTCTTTTTTGGTTCGTTTAAGACACCTAAGACAACCCATGTGTGTATGTGTTTCTGGGTGCATGTAACTAAACACAATCTCCCGTTGTACATATAATCCAAAACATTATGAATAATATTTATTTAGATTTGTGACTAGTATAATTTTTGATATAAAGATTTATCGATAGATGATTAGATTGATATATTTTCATTAGTAGAAAAAAATAACAAAAAGATGAAAGCATTAACATATTAATATATTTATAAAACTTGTAGAAATGCATAGTATGTGCAAATACAGGGCCGCTCTAGTTTAATCATCTCAGACCAGCAATTTTTCCAATAATGCACATGGGTTGATTGAAAAGAAAAGCATAATGTAATTCGATGCATACATTAGCATGACGTGATAGATTGGTAGGGTTATTTGGTTTAGTTTACATTTTTTAAAACAAAAAGGGTTAAATATCAATTTAGACTTTGAACTATAGGTTCAGGGGCGATTTAAATCTCAAATTTTGAAAAGATGTATTTTGAATTCTAAATAATTAAAATTGAGACAATTTAAACCCTAACGCTAACTTTCAATAAACGTCCGTCAAATTTATTTAAAAAAAATTACACTTTAAGTTCTAATTTGACAAACATTTGTTGAAAGTTAAAGATAGAGGTGAAATTACTCCAACTTTAATTGTTTAGAATTCAAAATATATATTTTTAAAAGTTTGGGGTTCAAACTCGTTCCTGAACTTATAGTTCAGGGTCTAAATTACATATTAATCCTTGATAGTGTTATAAATTTCCCAGGATATGAGAAGAAGGAATTAAAAAAAGGTAAATGATGATAATGATGATGATGATGAAACTATATAAAAGAAGGTTTTAAATTGTAATAATGAAAAAAAAAATTTGGTGTAGATTATGGTGGGTATGAATGATTATTTTCATTTTTGTTGAGTGGGATTTTGATAGGCAATCAATGGTAGTAATAAGAATATAACATAATTTTTCACTATAAGAGCATTTTCATTTTTTTCCTATTTGTTCTTTTGCGTAATGGAATCTCATAATAATATCGGTGAAAAAAAAATGTTATCATTCTTTGTTAAAAAAAAATCTAAAATAGATTCCTCTTCGTACACTTTTTTCTTTGTCTCTTTATTTATCATAAAGGCATTTGGTTCTGTTTTATAAATTTTCACTTTCATCGATCAATTCAAACCAAGGAACTTACATACTCTTTCAAAATCTTTTTAAAAATTGATATAATATGCAAAATGCACTTTTTTCAATTACTTTTAAATTATTATTGATTAAAGTGCATTTTTTCAAATACAAAAGAGTTAATACACAATATTAACCCTGAACTATAAGTCCAAGGGCTATTTGAACTCTAAACTTTTTAAAAAGTACATTCTGAACCCTAAATAATTAAAGTTGAGACAATTTAATCCCTATTATTAACTTTTAACAAACGTATGTCAAATTTATTTAAAAAAAATTACACTTTACCTTTTTAAAGTTTAAGGTTCAAAACATCCCTAGACCTATAGTTCAGAATCTAAATTAATATTTAACTCAAAAAAAAATGTTTACTTTGTTGTCTGATATATATAATAAAATGAATACTCTATCTCAAAGCCATAATGGTTTAATTTTAATGTGGAATGTAATTAAGGAATGTAAATGTGAATGTTGTTGATATATATAGCCTGTGCCCACAGAATATGATGGACCAGGGTCAACACAACACAGGCTGAACCAGCTTCTACTTTAGGGTGGTCTTCTTAAAATATGGTACACTTTTTCTTTCTGGGCCCATTAAAAACGTTTTCCTGTCCTTCAACCGTAACGATTGACCCCTTTTGCTTCTGTTCTCACCCGTTAATTGCGACTCGTTTCTTTCAGTTTAAATAAAAAGCAGATATTTTCATCAAAAAATAAAAAATAAAAATATTATTTAAAAATATCATCATTTTTCATAATTATTACTTTAATTCCCTTCGTTAATATTCCTTCCATCTTCGTCCCAACGACGGAGCTTCCAACGTGGAAGAAATGTGTGTTTCATTTCTTACCTTACAAACACCATGATATGAACTTCTACAAAGTATACTATATTACTTCACTATTCACCACATTATAATTTTTTTACATGGTTTTCTGATTGAGTAGATTCGAGGATTGCCGAGCCTAATTGATGATAAACTTTTCAAAGATATTTTTTTTTTTACATGGACTCAAACTTGAAATATTATATTTAAGCAGTCAAAACTAAGTTCACTAAGACCAACGCCTTGATCAGCATAATCTATTTTGCTATATAGCATGGAGAAATGTTGGTGTGAAGATTTCTTTCACACTGGACTGAAAAAATATCAGCGGCCCAAATGGGCATTATGAGCCCAAAACAATATTGAGTGGCCCAAATAGAACGCTCTTTCTTATACATTTGACAAGAAAAATGAGGGAAAGGAATCACATGTTTTGGTCTTAAACTATTCACTTAGGAATTCGGCCCAGAGAAAAAAAAAAAGTATCCACCTAGCAACATTTAAAATTCTAAATTTTAACCAAAGGGCATTTGTCTTAGAACTTAAGGATATGAATAGTTTAACTTGCGGTCTCATATTTTGTCCTAGGATATGCAATAGTACAGTTGAGTATACAAAGCGTGTCTTGCCAATGGTACTTACTAAACCCCCTCAAAAAGGGACTACTTAAATGGGAATTTGGATTAGTCTGAAGTGGATTGGGTGGATAATGAACCTAACATGTCCAAGTGCTTCAGGATACAAGGTGTGAAACAAAACAAAAAATACTAAATTTTATTATAATGTAATATTTCTTTTTCAACAATTAAAAATGGGATAATGTTATCACTATTTTTAATAAATATTAACTTTGATCATTAGTTACCCCAGAAAATTATTGAAAGGATTTTGAAATTATAGAAAACAATCTCAAAAATCATAAATAAATACTCTATAAAAATTAATATCAAGTAAATTTATCAATTTATAAGTAATTGTCAAGACCCAAATGTTAAATTTTTATCAATTTGAATGATCAAAATATCATTTTAAGTTTTAACCAACCACTTTGATTGACTACTGAGTAATTATTGAATTACCATTGCTTGCAACATTGGTAAATAATTTAAAAATACTTCTGTTTTAATTTCAAAAGTTCTAGCTAATTCCTTTTTAACCGCTTATCATGGATGGCGATGAAATTTATTTTTTACCCCTATATATAAATTTTTCCAAAAATAGAATTACCAAATGATTTTGATATCATAGTGAGAATAAAACTGTAGTAATATGATATGACTTAACATTAATTAACTCAATATTGACAATGCTTTTTTCTTTCATAAAAAATAAATAGAGAGATTTTCTAATACAAAGTTTATACTCTCTTTATTTAAAAATATAAGATATTTTTTAAAAAGTTAGATGTTTAAAAATGTAATATATTTTTAATCTTTCGAGGCATAATCATTATTTTTTAAAAAAATACCCCTATTAATAATAATTTTATATTTATTGTAGAGTGTTTAATAAATATAAATATAAAAAAATAGGATTAATTAAAAAGTAAGTAATTATTTTATTAAAAAATAAAATATAATTAAAAATATTTTATATTTTTAAATAAAAAGAGCATCTTTTTTACATTTGTTTGTATGTGAAATGCTTGTAGAGTTTCAATTGGCGTAATTGATGACAGCATCAACAGTGCGAATAAGTCTGATGTGGCACTTAATATTGAAAAAAAAATATTGATGGAAAACTGATTAATGTTAAAAAGTACGCAACACATCGTTCAAAAACCAAAAAAAAGTACATGACAGTGAAGTTAATATATACTCTATGAATATCAAATTATAAAATATTTTTAAATAAAACCATACATATTAATAAAATTTATTAAATAAATTTTATAATTTTATTTTTTAAAATAAAAATATAAATTTTTTTAAATTTATTATTTAATCCCCATTTGTTAAAGAAGGAAAAATATATAGAAAAATAATATTAAAAAAATTATTAATAAAATTTTATTTTTTTTATCAAAACATTCATATATTGATTTATAAATTCCATTCATACTTTGAATTTAATGTGTATTAACTTTGTGAGGAACTTAAGAATCCAAGTTCATAATTCTAAATTTTAAATGAAGATAAGTTTATCGCTTATAATACGCTGACTATAAATAGTTAGTGAGTAACTTAACGTACCATTACATGCATTCTAACTTTATTTTTTTAAAAAAATTAATTAAATAAAATTTACAGTGACATATAGGGATTTTTTTTTAATTGACATAAATAGGTTGCACGATCAAATTAAAGGCAGATAAAGTAATTGAGATGTGTCCAAAAATTGTGCAGATAATGTAACTTTAAAAGTATGACGGAATGGTATAATTTTAATTAAAAAATGAAAATATTAAAAAAAACCAACATATATATAAAAAATAAGCCAACTTTTTTTTAAAAAAAATGTCCGTAAAATAATTTGAGAACACGTGAGCACTTACACTGTTACACATCCGTCGTTGTCAGGATTGGTCCCGCTTTCATTCTTTTTATGATGATTATCAATCCCAAATCCCAATATAAAATACTAAGGTGATTTTATTTATTATTATTATTATTATTATTATTTTTAAGCAGGCGAGATGTGGATCAGTGGAAGCGGTCTTGGTGCTCATCATTTGATGAGTAGTGAGCATCGAACACGATTCAGGTTTTATAAAATTTATTTTTTTACTTTAATTTTATTTTTATTATAAAAAATTATAAAAATTTAATAAATTTATTTTATTATTAATCTGTATAATATAGATTTAATCTGAATAATTTAATTTAATATTAATCTTTTTAAAAAAATTATAAATTGACTATTCAGGTATACTCTATATAGAATGAATTCAAAATACATCTGAATAGGTAATTTATAAATTTTTTAAAAAAATTATATTAAATTATTCAAATTAAATTTACATTATCTAGATTAATAATAAAATAGATTTATTAAATTTTTATATTTTTTATTTTAAATAAATATATAATAAAATATAACATAAAATAGATAAATCTACACTGTCCAAATTAACAATCTGGATAGTCCAGATTGCTCATCATGATGAGCATGATGGTGCTCACCCATGGATCAGTATCATTTGGGCAAAACTTATGTTTATTTGCTCAAATTTATTAAGTCTAAATTTCCAACCAATTCTTACATATGTGATTTTTATTATTAATGATGGTCCAACGGTATTTTAAAATTTTATTCATGTAAATTTTTATTTTTATTAATAATCAAATTCATATGCTACGATTTGATTGGAAAGTTAGACGACCTAATAGATATAAGTAAATATACTTAAGTTTTGTTCTTGTGATTTATTTAAAATTTCATGCCCCATATGTATAAACAAATACATTTAAAGTGTTTCTCCATGTATATATACATTGGCATAAATGAGTTTTCTATTTGTGTTATATGCCTATTTGTATGATTGTGATGTATTGTACGAGTCCAAAATATTTTATATATTAAGGGTGGTCAAATGAATGGTGTAGACTTTTGGCACATATGTGTGAATTTAAACATTCTAGTTGTGAGAATTTATGAAAGAGGAGTGAAAATGAGTTTAGATGTCCAACTTTGGATAGAAAAAGAACATGATTGTGAAACCTATGCTATTAGTTAAAATTAAAAGAAAAAGCTCTCTATAAACACTGAAATCATCTCAATTGAATGTCGGACGGATTTTGGGACATGTCGGAAGTTCATTCTTTGTAGACACATGGCGCCTCATGCCGTAGCGCATGGCACAAAGGCTCATAAGCTTGGCGCACTTGCTTTAAACTCTGATTTGAATGAAATAAAAGTGAATAGGAGTATTTTAAATGTTAAAATCTTGAGATCCCATTAGTAAAATGATAAACTTGATTTATTCCATTTGCAATGGTTAGAAGTTGCTGTCTCATTTGTATAATTTGATTAAATTTAATGATTACATAGTTTAAGAGGAGATTGGAGAAAATTAATAAGGATAACCTTTCTTGTTTAATATGGAGTTTACAACTTCAATTTCAAAAAATGAAGAAGCTATTAAACTATCAAATGATACCCAGTGAGTTTATTTGCAAATCAACATCAAAGTTAACTTATATTTTGATTTCTCAAAGATATGGCTTAGCTGCTGTTGTGATATCGAATATCTAGAAAGATGTGAACGTTTAATTAAGGTGAGACTAATATAAGATTGTGATGAAAAACAACAAAATGATTTGGTTGCTTTTGAACTTTTTTTTGGATTAGGTTGCTTTTGGATTAAAATATTCTATTTTACTTATATTTATAAATTATTTTTAACATATTTTATTATAATTAAAAAAATTTTAAATCTCATTAAATTTCTTAAAATTTAGTGAATTTTCACTACTACCTCCTAATAAAGACAAACAAAATTATTTTTAATAATTTTTTTCTAACATTTAATAAGGGTAAAAATATAAAAATAAATATAGAAAATAGTAAAGTATTATATAAATAAAACTAAAATTAATCTTCTTTCTATCCTATAAATAAGATTAAAGAACAATAGTTATATTTCTTTTGTACATACATATATAGTTAAATGGCAACATTATTTTACCCGTAAGTGTGACCACCTTAGCTGCCAAGATAAGGATACATACTATATAGAATATACTCATATAGACTACACATAGACCCAAAAAAAAAAAAAAAACACAACACACTTGCAAAGGCAACTAGTCGTACTACAAGTTATTATATAAAATACTCCTTTTAGTTCTTAATAGCAAATTTAACTAGCTTCGTGTTTATTAAAAAAATAGTATTTTTATCTCTAAAGTTGTTCAAAAATATGTAACTTTGCAATTAATAACTACATTGATTTAAATTATAATAAACAAACAAGGGAAAAATTAAAAAGTAATTAATTACTCTAACTTCGCCTTAATTATATTTGAGCTATAGTTTATTTGTTCAAAGTATATTTGCACTGTCCAGAATATATCTGAAAGTCAATTTAAATTTTTAATATTAAATTTGAATAATTCATATTAAATCTGTATTGTTAGATTGATAAGCATATTTATTAAAAATTTTTACAAATTTTATCTATTTTTTATTTTCAAAATAAAAATTAAAAATATTAAATATAGACCGGCCAAGTTAAATCTAGATGGCTCAAACTTGTCTCTCCCTCAATGGAGGGGAAGAGAAGGCTTCCCTGGGACTTCATCAATTATTTCAAATGTTTTTACTCTTTTGGTCCTTTCAACTTTGCCTTGTAATTTCCTCCCTCTCTCCCTCTCTCTAAGTTTAAACCTCTCTCTTACCTCCCGTATACATATACCTCTCATCTTTGCCCACATCTGCGTGCCTTGCCTCTTAACATGCACAACACATCTCTCATACCATTCTCATACCCACACCGATACTCCATCATTGTACGTCTTCATACAAGTCTCTTCTCCAAAAAGCCATGTAGAGTCTTCTTGTCAGGATTTGTCACAATGTCCTACGTTCAGCATGCGACATTTTTATCAACCACCGTGGCATTGACACCAAGAAGAATGTTGCCGGACTAATCTACCACCACCCCTCCGGCATGGGTTTCCCGTCATTTCTCAATAGCATGAACATGAAGCCTGGTGATCGGTTGTTTGATCATACTGACAAGGCCATTCTCAGGTGTAAGGTCAGCGTCGTCATCTTCAGCCTTTAGTACTATGACTCTTACTTCTACAGGTGAAATAAGGCTAAGGCTCAAACAGGTGAAATAAAGATTTTATGTAAAAAGGGATAGTTATTTGGCCAAACTAGCTTCGAAAATGAATACTTAAATCATTTTTGTGTATGCAAATAGCTATTACAAGTTTCAATAAAGATTCAAAATAAGTTTTTGAGATGGAATCACAATAAATGTTCTTCCTCTTAAAAAAAAAAAGAACATTTAGGCTCAAAATTCTCACAAGCTTGTTGGACAAACTATAGTCAATTATCCAAACGTCATCCATTTATTGCCCTTTTACTAAAGTTCTAGGAAGGTAGGACTAACTTCTAATTAAGCATAATTCTTTCAAGCTCAAATCAATCCAACCTTAATCACATTCACAAGGAAAAAACAAACAAACAAAATGACTAAAACAAAATGTTTATGAGATTTTCAAAAATTTCAAATCTTTTAATTTTTTTTAAAACTATGTAAAACCAACTCTTAAAAAAACAAAGTAAGGATAAGAAAAATACCAAATGTAATAGCAAATACTCCCTCCCCCATACTTAAACTAAACATTGTTCCCATGTTTAAAGACAGCAAACAAGGAGAGAAGGATATCGAAACTCCTCTGACCAACAGACATGGCAAGTTGACAAACAGAAAGACTCTAATAGAGAGATAAGAGTGACATATCCACAAGAGAATACGGTGCTTACTGCTAATAATATCAAATAGAAAAGTAGATAAGCTAGAGACAAGGAAGTTCAATCAAACCATCAAATAATAAGATATGAATTATCAGTTACAACCCAAAGAGAACAAGAGATAAACTAAATAGCAAAAAAAAGGAAAAAAATCTAATAAGAGAAAAGTCAGAATTCCATTAGAATAGAAGGTCAAGTCAACAATAAGAGTAGTAGGAGAAGGAGCTAATGATGGAGCTTGAAGCTCAAAATCCAATACATTAATTCTCTTCCATTCTTTTAATTAAATCTTGCATGAAATCCAATCGTTGCTTCATCTAGATGTTTGCCCTTTCTTAGCCATCCAATTATAAGCAATATCATGTCATCCATCAGCAGACAACATGGTAAGTGCCACTAAATATCACAAAATAAGAGGGTTGATGACTAAAGGAATAAGGGAAGAGTAAATTTCTAGGGTAGAATTGAAAATAGGAAAGGTGCAAGTAGTAAAAAGAAAAGAAAATATTTTTTTATTTTAAATATTTGGGGAAAAAAATGCACACACATAAACAAAGCAACAAGTTTTAGTTTTTTCTAAAAATTAATTTTCAATTTTTTTCAAAGTAATTAAAACAATCAAGAAAAAATATTTTTGAAGTAAGATTTTTTCAATTTTTTTAAATATGATTTTTTTAACAAATATTATAAATTTATTATTTTATATTTGTATTAGTCAAAAAAATTTAAATTTTTTTTAAACCAAACAAAAGACTTTGCTCCAACGAAACAAAGTTTCACTTAAACAAATGTGCTCTCTAGAAGTTTGCTAAGCATTACACATAATGACTTGTTGCTCCAGCAAGACAAAGTTTTGCTGCAACAAAGGTGCTCATTGGAATTTTGTTGGAAAGTTGTAGTGAAGGTGCTATCTAGAATTTTGAAAAACAAAGAAACCCAGAGAGACCCTTTGCTGGAGCAAAACCTACTTTCGTTGGGGTGAATATAATAGAGAACACAAACACTCACAGTTAAAAAAAATACGTAAACAAAAGCACAAACTCACAAAGAAATAGCTTAAACATTTTCTAATCAACACAACCATCATATCATACACTCTTCCATATCTCCTAACATTTTATTGGCAACTTTCAATCTAAATATTCACCGCCCCAAGACTTTGATCACATATAAATGCATACAAATATGACCAATTAAGCACAATGATAGGACACTCCCTTAAAATGTTATTGGCTCGTTCCAAAACTTAACTTTGAGCTTCTAAATTCATCAAGAACTTAGCAACCTACAAAAAAAAGATCAAACCAAAGACAACTAAAACAAACAAACCAAAACTACAAGTAAAAGAAAATAAAAACTTAGGTTGCCTCTTTAAAAGTGATTGATTTATAGTTCTCAACCAGACTTTCTCAAATTATCAAGGTGAATTCCATTTATTCTAATTAGACACCATGGCATTTGTAAGGCTTTCATAACAAATTTATTTATCTTCTTGTGCAGTCTCATTTTTTACTCAGTTTTTATTTATTCCCTTTTCCTTTTTAAGAACCTTGAATTTAACCTCTTCTCCTAATACCTTCATGGTAATTTCTCCTTTATAAACATTCACAATAGTTTTTGCTATCGCTAAAGAAGGACGATAAAAATGAGTGGTGCTTCTTTGTCCTCTTTAAAGTCAACCATAAGAAAATCCACTGGGATTATTAAGTCATCCATCTTCACCAAGACATCTTCAAGAACTTCTACCGGACATTGTAAGGATTAATTTACTAATTTTAAAATAACAATGGTGTGTTTGGCAATCAAGATCAAGTTTCTAGCACATAAAAAGTGGCATTAAATTCATACTTGCTCCTAGGTCACAAAGTACGTTATCATTAAAAATATCTCCAACATTACATAGAACCATGAATAGTCCTAGATCTAAAGCCTTTGGTGGAATGTTTTGTTTCATCATAGAAGAGAACTTTTCAGTAAGTGCAACTGTTTCAAATTCATGGAATCTTTTCTTCTTAGATAATACCTCTTTCATAAATTTTGCATAACTTGGCACATTCTCAAGCATCTCCACAAATGGGTTATTGAGACGTAACTGCTTCTACACTTCTAAAAACTTAGCATATTCTTCATTAATCTTCTTCTCAATAAATCTTTGAGGAAAAGGTAAAGGAGGAAAAAATAGTAGCTTTGATTTTACCTCTTTCTCTATTTCTAGTGCACTTTCTTTCTTCCTCTTCTCACCTTCTACATGAACTTCTTTTTTATTGTCCTTTTTCCTTTAAACAAATTCTTCACCACTCTTGATACCATGAGATAACCCTTGACTGTCTTTCATTTTCAAAGTCCATCATTTCATTTTTTCCTTTCTTTTCAACAACTTGAGGTCTCAATGAGCTATCCTCTAGTTCTTTCTCATTCTTTATCATGATAGCATTACATTATTTTGTAGGTCTCTTTTCTCCTTGTTTTAGATTTTGAATTGTGTCACTTGGTAAGCCACTTTTCTCAAGGCATTTATAGTGGCCTAGCCAATTTATGTTTCAATATTTTCAAAAGATGAGTCAACCCTTGCATTAATATTATCTTGCTCTTGATTACTTTTTATCTGAGAACTCATTAACTTAGCCATTATATCTTCTAAGTTAACTTTTGGCCTTTGAATTGGAATAACTTGCTTTTCAACTTGTGAGAAACTCAATAGATTAGATGGCCTTGCACCAGAAGTAGATGCTTGGTTGAGTGATGTATTAAGTTTTTGAGAAAGGTTAGGTAGACTATTCCAACTAGAGTTGTAGGTATTTAAGCAGGGATTACCTTAAACCCTTTGATAATTTCCTACATAATTCACTAGTTTAGATTGCATAAACACATGATATTGATCTGGCATATGTACATCCCTATATTGATAACACACAATAGGAGATACTTGCATAGAATTGATAGGCAAAGCAGAGTTCTTCTTTATTTGAAACTCTAAAAGATGAAAACTCTTATTAAGAGCTAACAAGATAGCGGTCAATTGAGTAGAAAAATCTTCCTTAGTACTTGAATTTTAAAGAACATTTATCTCTTATCCCTTCTATGTGAATGACTCTTTGATAAAGTGTTCAAGACATTCATAACTTTATTAATAGGCATTTGGTCATAGCTCCCATTAAGAATGGAGGTCAACATAAAGTCAGATTGAGGATTAAGTCCTGTGTAAAAATTTTAAACAATGGCACAATTATCCATCCCATGACTTGGCATGCTCTTATCGTTTGCTTGTATCTCTCTTATGCAATATATAAGTGCTCATTTAAAGTTCCATGAAATTAATCAAGTCACACCTAGTATCAACAATCTTGTTGTTTAGAATGAAGGAGCTTTGAACTTCACTTCCAAATCATCCCAATTGCTAATAGACCCTTCTAGTAGATTGAGTAGCCACTCTTTGTCTTTGCCTTCAATAGAAATTAGAAATAATCGAAGTGTTAGAACATCCTTTAGTATTCCATATTGCTTGAAGGAATCACACACATCCAAGAAAGACATGATATGACAATTAGCATCTTGATGTAGAGCACCATTAAACAGGCAAGAAATTTGAATCATAGTAATAATCATCGACTTAATCTCAAAATTGTTTGCTTGAAATTCCAACACTATAATACTAGGTCGAGTGTTCTTCATGGTTTGCCTAACAAAATCACAGATTGACTAATTTTGATTTTCCTTAGCCATGTTCATAACTACAGTTTCTTTATCCTTGTGAGATGAATTCAAGGGTGATGTTGTGTCCAAGCGTTCTTGGATATTCTTTGTTCTTACAGGTGTTTTTTTAGCTTTAGCTCTACATGGCATAAAGTATAGTCCTGCAAGCATAAAAGAGCAAAATCAAGAATCTAACTATGCAACACAACAAATAAAATAAGATAAAATGCTTAATCAAAAACTACTAAAGGTCCTTTAATACTAATCACGAATTGCCTTAATTCTCTAGTAACAGTGCTAAAAACTTGATGCACATAAATATGTAATAAATTTTGCAAGTGTACAATTCGTAAAATAGTAAGAATAGGAAATGGAAATAGAAAAGGAATAGGAATATATTTTCAAATTTCGTTTGGTGTGATAGAAAAAAAATATATGGAATCATCATATTATTTTTATTTGACTTATAACTTAAAATATAAAAAGTCATCAATGCCCTCATCTTCTTCACCTCTTCATTCTTCCACCTTGTTCTTCCATAGCTCATATTTACCAGACCTCAACTTAAAGATTCAAGTTATTTAGAAAAAAAAATCTAAAGTGCAAAAACCAATACAACAAATAGATTTAAAACTCATGAACAAGAACAACCCCTAAACATCAAATCTATGATGCACATCAAATTTGATACAAGTTAAAAATATAAAAGCGTAAAATTAATGGAGCATGGAGCATGAAATCTTCAAACCTTCGATTGTGGGTTGTCATGAATTTTGAACATTTGATCTAAATCATAGGACTCCTTCATTGCTCATCTTCTTCACATTTTGCAATCTAAATTGAAGTTTAAGGTGAAGAAAAACCTTCGATCTCATCGCGATTGAATCATACTTCACCTAACTTTTCATCTTCTTCATCACTATCACTCTAAACTTTCCTTGCATAACTTGAACAGGTCTTCAAACCTCTATCACAATGATGTTAGCCTCACAGCTTGCATAGTTCTTCACTCTGTCGTGCCGACATTTGCTTCACAACTCCCCTCCTAGCCCTATAATGCAAAGTGAACAATGGTCAAAGGATTGGGTTTAATTTAGAAGGACATATTTGGAAATGTGATATTTTTAATAAGGACACAATGGTCCTAATATTTGGGTTCCAAGTAAATTTTCCTTGGCTCTACCTCAAGAACCTAAATTCTGGCTTCTTCCTTGAAAATAGCTTCCCAAGAATCAAGTTTCATGTCAACCAAATAAAGGAAAATTCATTTTCTATTTCCCTTTCCTTTTCTTGATCCTATTTTCCTATAAACTAAACAAGTCCTAAGTGATAGATCAAGATTAATCTGATAGAGAATCAAGTTAATTGATACTTAGGCAATAAATTTCTCATTTTTATTTAAATCGAGCAAAACAAAATTTGAATTTGATTTCATGAATTAAGAAATTGAAATTATATAAATGCACTAAAATAAAAGTTTAAACCACAAATAATAAAAGCTACTTAGGGTGGCTAATCCCTTCTTCAATTTATAAAGCATGTAATTACCTAAACAAATTCACTTAAAATTAATTTTTTAATCTAGAATATTAATAGGAATAATTATCTTCTGATTAATTATACTCCTATCTTGAATTAATATGTTATTCCTAACACAAATAACCAAGAGGCAAAAAGACATAAACCTACTCTAATATGATTATATGGATCTAATAGGCATATTTCTATGCTATTAGCAAATTAGAAATAAATTCTAATACCATATTACTCAATCTAATGGTCTAATTCAGATTTTTCTCTTCCAAGACAAAACCTAAACCCCTTAAATTCACACTCAATGGTAGTTAAGCATTAAGTGGACAAATAAGTATAAGATTAAGTAAACAAAACTAAAATTAAAATCAAATAAATAGTTTAAACATGCTCTAATCTAAGAATTAGTTCATAGCTATCCTAGATTAAGACAAAGTTAGCCACACATAGCTCCAATGGCAGTAAAATTAGCAATATATACAGTAAAGTAAAGAGAATAAAAGATTAATTGGAGTAATCTTGAGTGAAACCCTTGATTTTTTCACTAAATTTAAGCTTCTCCAACCCTTCTTTAGCTTTTTTTCCTCTCCTTGAATGTTATGCAGCTATTGGAGGTGAGGAATAGTCGAAAATGAGGTCCTCTAACTTAAAAGTTAATTGAAGATCAAAATTGTGTGTTTTTATAAAATCATGCTTCGCTATAGTGAAACACGTTTTCACTGCAGCAAACATGACCTGTGTAGATTTTCTTTTTAGCTTTACTTCTTTTGCCTTATATTCTAAAATTTTCATCTTTAGGCCCATAAATTAGCTCTCCTTACATGTATAAAACCTAGAATTAATGATAGAATTAATCCACTCACTTTCAATCACATTTCCATGCCCATTATCACGCATAATCATCCACTTAATCATATTTTTATTGATAAATTCAAACAAATGACTTCCAATGTATTAAAAACACAAACAAATTTAGTAAAATATTGGAAGTCATCACCCGAGGTGTTACAAAAACTAGAAAGGCATTGTTAAATAATCATAGCTTCACTGAGGGATGCTTCTGTAAAAAAGTAATAGATCATCAGTAAAAAAATAAATGAAAAATTGGATGACCATTAGTTATTAATCAAATAGGCTTCCATACATTTTTATCGATGGAGTTAAGAATACAATGTTTAAGGCATTCAATACAGAGAACAAATAAATAAGGAGATAGAGGTCTCCCTATCTAATATCACAAGAAGGAGTGAATTCGTTAGTTGGTTCACCGTTCCAAAGAACTCTCATATAAGAAGTAGAGATGGCAGTTCTGGTTTATTTCTAAAAATGATTATTTAGCCCGATGGAGTGGAGAGTATTATCAATGAAGTCCTATAAGAGTCTATTAAAAGCTTTCTCAAGATCTACCTTAAGAGCTATAAAGCCTTTATTTTTAATCTTGCATCTCATGGTGTGAATAATTTCTTGAGCAATAATGATATTGTCAGTACTTTGTCAACCTTGATGAAGCTACATTAAGAATCCCCAATAAGGTTGTTCATACATTGATGAAAACAATTGGAGAGAATTTTTGTGATGATCTGATAATTGACATTACAAAGGGATATAGGCCGAAAGTCCTTTACGCAAGTTGGGTTATCAATTTTAGGGATAAGGGTAATGAAAGTATAATTAATCTCACTGATAGTATTCAGGTTTATGGAGACCGTTCTGATAAGATCAAAGATGCTAGTTTTAAGGTCATTTTAATATGTATGTATTAATCCAATATTGATACCATCAGGACCCAAAGCTTTAAAGGCACCAATATCAAAGGTAGCAATCTTAATCTCCTCTTCAGTTACCTTCCTATGGATGGATTGAAGTTGAATGGTAGAGAGAAGTGGAAAGCTCTTATTTGTAATGAGTTTAGGCTTAATATGGGTATCTTCCTTGAATAGGTTATTGAAGTAAGAAGCAACCATATTTTTCAAGGTATTTTGATCTTGAATCTATGTATCATCATCTGCCTTAAGAGATAGGATTTGGTTTCTTTTCCTTTTGATGACAGAGGTTGCATGAAAATATTGTGCTTTAGTCTCCCCATTTTAACCATTTGCATCTAGACTTCTAGAACCAAATCAGCTCCTTCTGCAAAATAACCTTATTAAATTCTTCCCATAAGAATTTTTCAAGTTTTCTTAAAAAATAATTATCATTTTGATTCCTCTAGTGATCAATTCCTTCCAATCTATGAATGATCCTTTTCTTTTTGGAGGGTGTGCTACCAATATTATTCTTATTCCACATAGTAGCAGAGTTAGCAAATTTAATCTTTCCCTCATTTCAATCATTATTCCACTAAGATTCCTTGATTATCAGATGGAAAGATTCTTCAAGCATCCAAGCTACATGGCATTTAAAAGGTATTTGATATTGGCAATGGCGATCAGGATTAGGTGGCTTTCTCGGGTTGATTCTATCATTTGTCTTAGGAGGAAAATTTGGGCTATCATTAGGAAAATTAATCTCTTTGACGTGAGACCAGATTTTTGGATCCAAGGAGAAGATAGCTTCAGTTATGGCTTCATTATTCACGAGCTTGCTTTGATTTGTGTTAGTGGGCTTCTTTGAATTACCCAGGTTTCTATTATTTCCTTTAACTGCCGAGTAGAAGCGTTGTGGGCCTTAACCTTGTGTGTTCGTTTGTGGCCCAACTGATAGATTATTTTCCATAATAATTGATTTTTGGGCCATCCCAATTAAAGCTGGGCCCAACTCTCGCTGTTTTCTTGCCTTTGTTTGAATCAACTTTCATTTCATCTTCTTTGAGTGCTTCGTTCGCCACATCAGTCTTACCAGTTTTGTTCCTTTTATTACCTGCCAAGTCTTTTCGCCCCCATAATTTTCTAACAAACTTGGTAGGGGGTTTCATGGATGGACCGTTAGAGGTAGCCAAATCGCTCTTCTTGCCATCATTTCCATACTCTAGGCTTAGAACATCAAATCTGGATCTGTTAAGTGAGTTAAGTCCTCGATTTGGGTGAGTTGATCTGATTCCCGTTGAATGTTTTGAGTTTCGTGCACGAGCTGGTCGTTGGAATTTCATCCATTCTTTGCATGCATCTTCTGGCGGGTAGGCTTTTGATAGCCCCTTAGATGATTGATTGTTCATTTCTTTAATACTTTGGACTTCTTATTGTCTGGATGAGTGTTGATTGCTGCCTTGGTTGGGATTACTATTATGGGTCTTGTTCATTTCTTTCTCTGCGTTTTTGTTTTTGGGACTATATGGGCAGTTACTTTTGTTGTGGCTATAGCAACCACGCTTGAAACAAATGAGGTCTAAGCTTTCATATTCACATGGTACAGTTCATCCCTGATAAGAATCCTTGGCACAAGTCTCTTCTGAAGGACAATTTGAACACTGATTTGAACAAATTTTCACCTTTCCATTTTACTTGAATCGTTCTTGTTGTCAGCCTTTGATAGTGTTCACGTCTACATTTGGAGTTTTGCCAATATAATTTCCTATTCTCCAGAGGATTTCTTTTTAACAGCATTGAATAGGAATATTATTTATTCTCAACCAAAGTGCTATGTTTGTAAGGATATTTGTGTTGGGGTTGAACCTAGGTGACCAACTTTGGACCAGGATATAGTGATAAAAAACAGTCCATGGGCCTCCATTAAGAATGATATGGTAAGCTTCTTGATTCTTGGTTCTGATTATGTAGTAGCCATTAACCAAATCATTGAGTTTGAAGTCTCTAATCTGCCACATCCTTGCTAATCTGGGCTTGAGAGATTTAGGATTGAGTTGAATTCCCAAAGTGTTAATGAACAGAGCACCCATCGAGGGAGTGCATATTTCTTCTATTCTTCATTTGAAATCTAAACGCTAGGGTACTAATCCATCAGCTTTTTGGAGTGTTTAGAAGGAGTCAATTTTGCTCTAATTCCTTTGCTAAGGCATCATTAATATACTCAGTATCATTTCCTTCACTAATCCCATAGCATCCATTATAACCTATCAATGAATCTTTATAAGAAATGGGAGCTTTGAATGCTTCGATACCTTAGATTAGTGTTCTTTGTTTGGAATATCATCTTTGTCGTGAGAGCTCTCAGGCTGTATATCCATAGATTGAACTTGCTGGTGTTGGCTTTCTGTTTCTTTATCTATCATTTCTTCATCTACCATGGAGGCATTTTGGTTGAGAAAGTCAACTTCCTCTTTGGATGCAGGTGGATCTATGGTAGCATCATGCGATTTAGAGGCAGAGAAGACAAAGTCTGGGTTAATACCAAGATCAGATTTCACGGAGTAATAGAGCACTTGGAGACTTGAAGAGAGTGGACGGAGAAAAGTTTGTCGATACATGTTTATTTGCTTAAATTTATTAGGTCTAAATTTCCAACCAAGTTTTACCATATGTGATTTTTATTTTTTATTTTGGAAAAATATGTTATTTTTTTTATTAATGATGGTCTAACAATATTTTAAAATTTTATTAATGTAAATTTTTTATTCTATTAATAATCAAATTCATGTGCTGCGATTTGATCGGAAAGTAATTAGACGACCTAATAGATATAAGTAAATAAACTTAAGTTTTGTTCTTGTGATTTATTTTAAATTTCATGCCCCGTATAAACAAATGCATTTAATGTGTCTGTATATATTTATATTGGCATAAATGAGTTCTATATTTGTTCACACTAATATATATATATATTATGTAAAATAGTTTAAGTGAGTTGAAGATGGCAAAATTAAGCAAGCCTCATAATTTAAAAGGTATTTACAAAAATTTACAAATTACCTATTAATAAAAAAATGTTGGTAGAAATAAAATTTTCATACTAATAGTAGAATATAAACCCACAATCTCTTGTATATGCCGTCTCCTTGGTAAAATAATAATAATATATGATGTCTTCCTCACCCAAAAAAATCCAAAAAAAAATTATCCGAATTAATAATAGTGATCAAAATAAATTTTGAAGTGGCATGCGAGGGGAGGAAAAAAAAAGAGCACGTGAAAGAAAATGACTAATCTTCGTTCCCATTGTGTTGAACAAACCTAAGCTGGAAAATTTTGGGAATATTTTTCAGATGTATTTTAAAATTTTAAAACTCATCTCAAATTGGGGAAAAAAAGTGAGCCTATTTAATATAAAGTGTTTTTATCTGTAACGAGTTCTTGTTTAAGAGCTTTTCCAAATTGACGGACTCCATGATGAATTTAGCTAGTTCCACATTACACAAATCGAATTTGATTTTGTAAAGCCCTTTTGTTTTATAAATTCTTGCTTCATGCATGCATACACACACGCCTATGTATACACTGACACATACATACATAGACTAATATCCACACATATTTAGGTCCCCTACATTCTTAAATTAGTTTTATATTGGGAAAGTGATATAAAATAATGTAAGTTTGAATGTGATTATGATATACATACTAATTTCCACATATTATCATTATTATTAAAAAAACACCTATTATCTTGTTTGTTTCTATATATAACAAACAGAACTTTCAGTTCATAGACGTAACTTTATTATTAACATGAATTCATCTGGTTGTCACGCATGAACAAATTGAATTTGATTCTCAAATTAAAATCATTTTATTATGAAGTTCTTTAAAATTTTCAAAATAAATAAAATTTACACACGGAAGAAAATGATATCATGGATATTGTCATTCCCGCCGCGTCATTTACTTTAATTTTTTACAAAAATTATAACTTCACAATATGTACACATAAATATACTCATACACAGCAAATATATCACTTGATTGATGAAAAAGAGATATGCAAAACAACGTTACTATATAGCATGGACATCTTATTACAATACGATGCTCATCGTAAAACGTACTAGATAAAAAAAATGAATGACCCGTCAAAAAGAAATAAAAAGCTGAATGGAAAAAGAGACAGAAAGAAATTGTGCGTATTTTCGTTTTTTTTTTTTTAATTTTGAAACTTCTCAAAAACTTCCTTTACCATATACAAATAAGTACTTGCACAGAAATTAATTAATGACTTTATAAGCAAAGAAATTAATGACTTTGGTAATTGCCTCATTGGTTAAGGAGCAATTATATTATTAGTATTATATTAAAAAAGTAAGATATTTTTAACTAAATTTTCCTCTAATAAAATAATTAATTATCTCAAAACTAACATTATCTTTTCAGATTTGCTTTTATTTAATATAGTTTTTCACTTTAAAATAAATAAAGTGAATTATTTATTATGAACATTTTTAGAAAAAGTATATTAATTACACTTATATATTGCATGCCAATAATGTGTGTGTGTGGATACGCTGACATACATTCACATTGCGAATATGTGGATGAATTAATATGCTTGCTCGGGAGAAAATATGTGCCTGGAATTAAAGAAATAACTAAAAACAGTCGATTCTTTTGTGCTTGAGTCAGATTTCCCAAGTACTAGGTATGTTCCCAGCTCTGACTTTCACGTCTTTTTTTCCCCTCCGTTTGAAAACCCAAAATCCATATGTATAGCATATTGCATAACCATGCGTGCTTATAAAACTACAGAGACAGAAACCAAACCTAGCACAGTAGCCAGCTAGGTAGACACATGCTTTTGTTTGAACTTTGAACATGGGATTGCTTGCGAGAATTTGGCGCAACGTTGCAGGGCCTGCATGCGACGTGTTCATAAACCACCGTACGGTTGATACGAGGACGTACGGTGGTTTGGTTGCTGTAAGACCATCTGAAGCAACAAGGACGCAAGCCGTTCTTGGACGCAGAAAATCTACAACCTGCAGACAGGCTGTTGCGTTGTAATTACTGTGAGAGTGTGTCAAAAAATAAATCTTCCATTGCTTACATGAGAGGAGAGATGATGCACGACGAGGAAGAAAAAGGGAGAGAGAATATAAAAAATAAAAAAAAGAGATCATTAGAGAGAAAAGAGAGACGAGAAAGATAGGTAAGATAATAATAATTCTTATTCAATCAAATGAGTTGAAATGCTATTTATAAGCCTCAACCCAACCCTAAAAATAAATGTATCCCCGCTTGAAGAACTCTCCTCCGAAAAGTAAAATTGTGGATATGCTCTGAAAGTATGATGAGATCAAGAGATTCCGAGTTATGTCTCTATAATTGGAAACCCTTTCTAGCAAATCAAATACCAATAAATGGCATTAAGTGAACATTAAATAATTTGAGCATGTAGAAACATAACATATAGATCTGAAAATCTTTTCCAATGAATAAGATAATATTGGAGGGGACCATATGGTTCATGAACAGTATGTGCTTCCATATTTGCAATAACATTAGCACTGGAGGGCATAGTAAACGAATTAGATAAAGCAAGAGCCGATTGAAATTGGATACTATCATTAATTGTCTCAAAATTCTCAGCTACCATGTGTAGAATTTGCTTTCATAATTTTTCTTCTTCTTGGTTAAGAGTTGCCTTTTGAGTCTCAAGAATGCTTATATCTAGGGCAGGAGCAAAAGCTTCAATGTGATTCGACTAGATTTCTTTAATTTCTATATCATCACATGCCTCAATCTCAAAATTAGCAGTGATATTACTTTCTACCACCATGGATATAGGTACATGGTCTTAGTGAGGCATATTATCTCCTTTAGAAATTAAAATATTAGGATCTTTATATTTTAAGATACTATCAAGAGGATAAGGAGTTATTTCCTTTTGATATATCTTCTCTTTCTCAACTTGATAGCAATGTCCTTCTTCTAATGTGGACCAAATGGAGTTTTGGAGTTCATCAATTTTATCTCTTACAAGTTCAAGGCATGAACATATGAAATTCAAGTCTGATTGATCCAACAAATCATACTGATAATGACATTGATGATGATTGACATAATCATGATGGTCAATATAATCATGTTGACAATGATAATTATATTGATGATGGTCAATATAATCATATCGGTAATTAAATGAGACCATAACATCACGATTAAATGTGATTTTTTTTGTGTGGTGATTATAGGCAAGGGAAGGTAAGATCTTTTTTTTTTGTGCAAAAATAATCTCAGGAATTTTTTGAAAATATTTCTGACAAAATTCAAAAATCTTTATTTAAAAGTGTTTTTCAAAAAAAACCTTCATTTATCTTACTTTAAATTCAAATTCAAATAATAAACTTATTTCCCTTAATTACCTTGGCACAATATGTTACTCCCATTTAACTTTTACACGTCCAGAAACTTTCAGTTTTAATGCCATTTTATTTTGTCCAAACAGTGGAGTAATAGTAATTTATTTCCTTAATGCGTTGGAAACGTGAGGATTCTCTTTTTAGACCTTTTATCATATTAGATTATCATGTGATTCAAACCTTCAGAGTCCAAAAATCATCCCATCAATGGTTTTTTTTAATATGATTTTATTCTTTGGCTTCAACGGTACTGTGGAGTATATATCTATAAATAGCAGTGTGCATGCATGAGACCTGTGTGTAGCTTTTGAGTTTTTTAAGAAATACTCTTCCTCTCTTGTGTTTTGATTCCTGAGTTCAATTTTTCTTTTGGATTATTTGTACTATTTTGTCACCCTATCTATTTTAACAAGAGGGTTCTGTTTAATCTTGGGAAACTTCGATAATTGTGCCAGAATTTCTCTTAAGATTGTCGGTGGTAGTAGTGTAAAATTTGTTCTGAGTATCTACCAAATGAGTTCGTGGCTGGGGTCCTAATTGAGAAGTTGCCAAATTCATAAAGTGACTACAAGCAACAACTTAAACATAAACAGAGGCAATTATCACTGTCTGACCTCATCACTCACATCATCATCAAAGATACCAACAGGAAGGAGGTTCAAGCTGCTAAAGGAAAAGAGATAGCATTGAAAGCAAACATGGCGGAAACAAAATCACGCAACAAGAGGTATGACTCTAAGAATAAAAAGCCTGATTACAAGCCCAAGAATTCTAACCCCAAGTTCAAAAAGAAAGGCAATTGTTATGTCTGTGGTAAACAAGGACATCATGCTGCTTAGTGCAAAAAAAGAGCTAGAGGAGATAATCCTCCTAAGCCAAATGTTAATTTGGTTCAAGGAGATGTGAACAATGATGAAGAGATCATTGCTACTATGATTTCTCAAGCTCTTATTGTTTCTGATGTGAAAAAATAGGTGGTAGACTTTGGGGCTACCAGGCATATTTGTGCAAATAGGGAGATGTTTGCTTCCTATAATCCTATCAAGGAAGGTGAAGATTGGGTTTACTTTGTTGACTCTCAGGCTATAAAAGTTTAAGGGAAGGGGAAAGTTGATCTTAAGCTCACATCTAGAAAAGTGTTGTCTCTCAGTGATGTCCTGTATGTGCCTGATGTTAGAGCAAATTTGATTTTTGTGGTTCTACTAGGGAAGGCTGGGATTAAAGTGTCATTTGAATTTGATAAGATTGTAATGACAAAAATAATATATTTGTGGGAAAGGACTATTGTAACTAGGGATTGTTTATGCTAAATGTTGTTAATGAAATGAATAAGAATGCATCCTCTTCTAATTATTTTTATGTTTATATGGTTGATTCATTTGATTTATGGCATTCCAGGTTAGGTCATGTTACTAAAGGTTATATAATAAAAATGAAGCATCTTGGATTAATTTCTAAAATTAAAGATAATGATTTAAATAAGTGTGAAGTATGTGCAGAAACTAAGCAAATTAAAAAATCTCATTTTTCTATTCAAAGAGAAACCAAGTTACTATCTTTGATACACATTGATTTGGGAGATTTAAAACAAACAATGATTAAAGGAGGTAAGAATTATTATATTACTTTTATCGATGATTTTTCAAGATATACTAAAGTAAATTTATTAAGAAATAAAAATGAAGCTTTTGAAAAATTTCTTTTATATAAAGCAAAGGTAGAAAATTAGTTAAATAGAAAAATTAAAAGAGTGAGGTCTGATAGAGGAGGTGAGTATATATATTTTATTAAATAATTTTTATGAAAAAAGAATGTATTATTCATGAAGTAATTCCTCCTTACTTGCTTGAGTCTAATAGTGGTGCAAAAAAAAAATCTTAAAAGAAATGATGAATGCTATGCTTGTAAGTTCTTCTGTACCAAATAATTTGTGGGGTGAACCATTATTATCTGCTTGTTTTTACAAAATAGAATTCTTTATAAGAAGTTGAATAAAACCCCTTATGAGCTTTGAAAAGGTTTCCCTCCAAATCTTAATTATTTGAAGGTGTGGGGTGTCTTGCAAAAGTTTTATTACGTGACCCTAAAAAGAAAAAATTAGGTTCTACAACCTCTAATTGTTTGTTTATTGGTTATGCTAAATACAATGCTACTTATAGATTTTTAATTTTAAAAAGTGATATTTTGGATCATAATACTATTATAGAAACCAAAGATACAGAGTTTTTTTGAAAGTGTTTTTTTTAAGGAATAGCTTTTACCTCAAAGAGGGGAAAAATTTTTCTTCTTCTAAACAAATTTCAAATGAAAATTTAAGTGAAGGTTTAAGAAGAAGTAAAAGGAAAAGAAAGGAAAATACTTTTGGAGATGATTTTTATACTTATTTGATGCAAAATGATGCAAAAGAAAGGAAAAGAACCATGTAATTTTTTTGAGGCCATTTTTTCTCCTAATGTTCATATTTAGAAAGAAGCTACAAAAGCTAAAATTGATTCTCTTAGTTAGAATAAAACTTAGGTTTTGGTAGATTTTCCTCCAAGTGCGAAACCTATTGGGTGTAAATGAGTTTTTAGGAAAAATATTTTCCTGATGAATGTATTGATAAATTCAAAGCAAGGCTGGTTTCTAAAGGATTTACACAAAAAGAAATTGTTGATTATTTTAACACATTTTTTTTCAGTAATAGAAATTTCTTCTATAAGAATTTTTATTGCTCTGACTTTATTTTACAAGTTATTTATTCACCAAATGGATATTTAAACTACATTTTTAAATGGTGATTTAGAAGAAGAGATATATATGGTGCAAGCTGAAGGATGTGTAGTTTTCAGTCAAGAAAATAAAGTTTATAAATTGGTTAAATCTTTGTATGACTTGAAACAAGCTCCTAAACGATGGCATGAAAAATTAGATCATGTTTTGACAAGTAGTGGTTTTTCAACTATTGAAGTGGAAAGGTGTGTTTATACAAAATATATAAATAATGATTGTGTGATTATTTATCTTTATGTGGATGACATGCTTAGTTTTGGTACAAGTATGGATATTATTTTAAAGCTAAATACTTTCCTTCATCAAATTTTGATATGAAAGATATAGGTGAAGCAAAAGTTATTTTGGGTGTTAAAATCATAAGGAAAGATGATGGTATTTTTCTTTCTCAAAAACATTATGTTGAAAAAATACTTACAAAGCTTGGTCATTTTGATGAGTCCCCATTGAGTACTCCTTGTGATTTAAGTGTGCCTTTAATTAAAAACAAAGGTGATCCAATGGCTCAATCCAAGTATGCACAAATCATTGAGAGTTCGCTGCATTTGATGAATTTTACTAGGTCAGATATAGCATATGCTGTATGTAGATTGAGCAGATATAGACACTGCCTAAGCAGTAAACATTGGATGACTCCGGTAAGAGTAATGAATTATTTGAGAGGTACCATGAATTATAGTATATTTTATAGTGGATTTAATGTTGTATTAGAAGGGTACAATGATGCTAACTAGGTCTCAAACTCAGAAGAGACAAAATCATCTAGTGGGTATATATTTACTCTTGGTGGTGGTGCAATAACCTAGAGGTTAGCCAAACAATATTATAACAAAATTCACAAGGAATTCTAAATTTATTGCCATAGAGCTGGCTGGTACTGAAACTGAGTAGTTGAAAAACTTCTTAGCAAATATTCCTTTAGGTGAAAAACCAACACCATCAATGTCTCTACATTGTGATAGCTAATTAGCGATAGCTATAGCTAAAAATATGACCTTTAATGACAAGAGTAGGCATATTCGATTGAGACATAATATTATAAGATAACTGCTTAAAAATGGGGTCATCTCAATCAATTATGTAAGATCAAAAGTGAATCTAGCGGATTCATTGACTAAACCCCTAGGGAAGAAACAAATTATAGAAACATCGAGGGAAATGGGACTTAAGCCAGTTCGAAACTAACAATGATGGTAACCCCACATTTTTGATTGGTGATTTCATAAAGAAGATTCATATGAATAGCAACAAATCATTTATTAGTTCTACTAGTACTAAAATTATTTTTTCCCTCTTCCTATAGTGTATGAGAAAGTGCTAGAATGCGTTATTGGTGAGGCAAAGTAAAGCTCTTAATGATTTCATATTCCTTATGAAAAGTGTATTCATTGCAGATACACTTGATGAAATTACCTGTGGAGTAAAGCCGTTCTTGTGAGATCGTGGCAAAATCTCTAGAGCATTTATTGAAATACCAAGCAAGCGCATGGCCATTAAAGCACAAAACTACCGTTAATAGTAGAAATTGTGGGGGTATAATAAGACTGATAAGGCCTCTAGTATACATCTAAGAGTTGTTGGTTCATAAAAGCATGCTTCACTAACATCTCTGTATGCTAAGTATTATTAGTCTAGGTTTAGTTCATAGTCCAAAAGACACCAAATATGATATGGTTATACTCATAATTGTAACTCAGATGATAATGTTCTTTTAACAAATGTGGGGGATTGTTGTAATTACTATGAGAGTGTGTCAGATCAAAAAATAAGTCTCCCATTCCTTACATAAGAGGAGAGGTCTCAGTAATTTTTGTGAAAATATTTTTGACAAAATTCAAAAATATTTATTTAAAAGTGTTTTTTCGAGAAAAAACCTTCATTTATCTTAATTTAAATTCAAATTCAAATAATAATCTATTTCCCTTAATTACCTTGGCACAATACGTTACTCCCATTTAACTTTAAATTATCAAATCTCAATATGGTTATAAACTTATTTACATGTCCAGAAATGTTCAATTTTAATACTATTTTATTTTGCCCAAATGGTGGAGTAATAGTAATTTATTTCCTTAATGCGTTAGAAACATGAGGATTCTCTTTTAGACCTCTTATCATATTAGATTATCATGTGATTCAAACCTTCAGAGTCCAAAACCCGTCCCATCAATTGTTTGTTTTAATAATATTTTATTCTTTGAATGGTAGGTTAATGCTCCTTAATTTTGGCTTCAACGATACTATGGAGTATATATCTATAAATAGTAGTGTGCATGCATGAAAGCTGTGCATAGCTTTTGAGTTTTTTAGAAACACTCTTCCTCTCTTGTGTTTTGATTCCTGAGTTCAAATTTTCTTTTAGATTATTTTTACTATTATGTCACCCTGTCTATTTTTACAGGATGTTTCTGTTTAATACTAGAGAGCTTTGACAATTGTGTCAGAATTGCTCTTAAGGACAATGTCCTTGAGCATGACTTGAAACAAATTTTATACTGCTACCACTAATATGTTGGACACAATTGATGAAGCTATACGAGGATGTAAGGTTGGGGTTGCTGTGTTTTCACCTCATTACTGTGAATCTTATTTCTATCTCCACGAGCACTCACTGCTCGTGGAGTTAAAGAAAGAAATGAATTGTTTCGATCTTCTACAACGTGAAGCCATCGCAACTTGAGGTGATTAAGAACAGCTCTGGGATATTGAGCTACTCCTAGAAAGATCTGCAGAGGTTTCATTTGGCAATTGAAGAAGCTCAATAGGGTATTATTTTCTTTCCTTGTCTCTTTAGTTTTCTCTCCCATGCTAAAGCGTTGAGATAGGACACCACTTGCATTTCATTTCTGTGACTGGTCAAACCTGGTACGTAAAGCTTTAGACACAGTAACACTATCACAAAATACTCCCTTACTTGGTGGTTATTTTAGACAATATTTCACGATTATCATGGGGCGCCATGTATTTAATCCTTTTATTTTTATGCCACGTTAACAAGTTGGCAATCTGCATTTCCATACATGTGCCTAAATCTTGGTATAATGAAAAAATACCATAGCACCTTCGTAGGATTTGATTTCTTTTCATATTATGAAGCCTCACATTTAAGGCACTTCTCTAAGGAAACACATTCATTATGAAATATCATGCAATCATTAGGAAATGCATGTATTTCCTCACAACCCAAACCAATTGAACAGAGCATTTGTTTACCCTTATGAGTTTTAGTGGGAAGTTCATTACCAACATGAAATATATCTTTCAAAGCATCAAGTAATTGAGTGAAACTTTTATCAGTCCATCCAGAGACAACTTTCAAATTGTATAATATTAGAATTGTTGATAGTCTACGGTATTTAGTACAACTGAGATACAATGATTTTTTTAAATCATTTATCAACCTTTCAAACATTTGAGGGCAATCATAAAGATAATTCTCTATTTTATTTAGCATTTCATTAAGACGATTAGTTTCCCCCACATTATTGCTGTCAATATCATCAGATGTATCTTGTCTATCAAAAGATCTTGTGGTATACACCCTTTCAACATTTTAGAAAAATTCAGCAACATGATGATTTAAAAATAAAAATTTTCCAAATATTAAACCATCTATTTAATAATTGTAATAACTAAAAGAATTAATTTAACATTTTTTATTGCATACAAAATAATTATTTTAGGTAAATTCAAGTCCCAAACAACCACAGTAAAGTGCAAGAACAATTAAATAAATAAATCAAATTAAATAATGATATATTTAAAATTAAAAAATATTCAGAAAAATATATATTCAGCAATTATTTTCAATTAGACAAGAAAAATATACTTTTTTTCTAAAAATACACTAAAAAAAAAACAAAGTGTACCGGGATGATGGAAGCACAGGCTATTGGGGCTAAGGAAACAAACTTACAACCACAAGCTGAAGATCAAGATGAGCACAAGCAAAAAATGAAAGGGATCACAAGATAAAAAAATTTTAAAATGAATTTGTGGGGGACAAGTAAAAAATTCAAATCTAAAAGTTTAATATTGAGACATTGGAAGCATATAAAGAGAGTTGAGAAAATAAATGATGGAAAGAGTTAACTTTGAAGCTAACGAGCTAAGAGCCAGCTGTGGAGCTTTGGGCTACCTGAGGACAAAACGAGGCGAGGGGTGAGGAGTGGAGCTATGGGCGAGAATTTAAGCTGTGAAGCGAGAGCTGGGGGTGAGGACGAAAGGGAAGCTTTGGGAAAGAGAAGCTGTGCGCAAGCTGTGGGGAAGAGGCACTCAAATAGCAGCTAAGGGAGCCAGACAGGGCACCGACAGTAGCTGTGGAGCACATGAAAGAAAGCTAAGGGAGACTGGACAGCATGCGTTGGACCTCAAATTGCCTAAAAGTCAAAAGAAATGTCATTAAGCCATAGAGGTGGCGATTTTTCATTGGGAATTGCCACCTCTGTGTCTTGAAATTTATAATTTTTTTAAACAAGGCACATAGGTGGCAATTTCCCAAGGAAAATCGCCGCCTCTCTTAAAAATTATTTTAAATATAAAATAATAATGTAATATTTATTAAATATAAAATATATTTTATATATTTAAATTTCAATTAAAAATAAATACTTTCACAGTCATAACCAGCTTATACATAGGGTGGTTTTCTTAAACTGTGTCGTGGTTTTAGAAATAAGATCAATCATAAAAAATAATAACAAAAACAAGAATGAATATTTAATTATTAAATAGTACTTTCTTTCTCTCTCTCGGTGCATTAAAAACGTTTTCCAGTCCATCAATCGTAATTCGTAACGATTGACCGCTTTTGCTTCTGTTCCCACCCATTAACTGCGACTCATTTCTTTCAGTTTAAATAAAAAGTAGATATTTTCATCAAAAAAACAAACAACATATACTATTTAGTATTTAATGATGATGAGAAAGTCAGAAAAGTATAAATAAATATTATTTAAGATATAATCATTTTTCATAATTATTACTTTAAGTTCCCTTCCCCAATGTTCCTTCCATGTTCGTCCCGAAGACGGAGCTTCCAATGTAAAAGAAGAGTCTGTTTCCGTTTTAATTTCCACTCGTGCTTTTACCATCATTGCTTACCTTACGAACACCATGACATGATCTTCTAATATATTATATTATATTATTTTACTATTCACCACACCATAATTTTTTTTCGTTAAAGCATACATTTAATTATTTAATTTTATATAATATTTTATTTTAATTTTTTAATTTTATAAAATATTTTTTTAATTCCTTAAACCTAACACTATTAGTTTTATTCCAATAAAATTTTATATTAAACTTTTAAATATTGATAAAATATTTTTAATATTGATATATTAAGTTTAATTTTTTTAAAATAATAATTATTAACACACAAAAAATTATTTAAAACTAACAATATTAAAATTAAAATACTAAACTGAAACCTTATATAAAGTTAAAGAACTAAAAGTATACTTTAACTTAATTTTTTACATAATTATCCGATTGAGTTGATTCAATTATTACCAAGCCTAATTGATAATTACTTTTTCAAAAATATTTTTTATATTTACATGGATTTAAACTTGAGACACTATACTTAAACAGTCAAAACTAATTTCACCAAGACCAACGCCATGATCAGCATAATCTATCTTGTTACATAGCATGGAGAAATGTTAATGTGAAGTGCACTATTTCTTTCACACTGGACTGAGAGTGTAAGTGGCCCAAATAGCATTATGAGACCAAAACAAAATTAAGCGGCCCAAATAGAGCACTCTTTCTTGCATATTTGACAAGAAAAATGACGGAAGGAAACCACATTTGTTGGTCTTAAACGATTCGATTAGGAATTTGGCACCAAGAAAAAAAATTAAAAAAGAGGTATTCATTTATAAGCATTTAAAATTGTAAATTTATTATAACGTTATATTTCTTTTCAACGATGAAAAAAGAGGTAATGTTGTTATTATTTTTAATAAATATTATCTTTAATTATTAGTTTTCCTAAAAAATTATTGAAAGGATTTTGAAATTAAAAAAAAGGACCTCAAAAAGTATAACCAATTAATTTATAAAAAAATTAATAACTATTACATTTATTAACTTTTATGTAAATATCAAGAGCCAAAAGTTAAATTTTTATCAATGTAAAAGATTAAAATACCATTTTAAATTTTTACCAACCATTTTGATTGACTACTGAGTGATTAACGAATTATCGTTGCTTGCAATTAGGAAATAATTAAAAATATATTTTTTTAATTCCAAATGTTCTAATTAATTCCTTTTTAGGGATTTAACATGGATGGTGATGAAATTTATTTTTTTAAACCCGCTATAAATTTTTCCAAAAATATAATTACTTAATGATTTTTATATCTTATTGAGAATAAAACTGTAGTAATGTGATATAACTTAACATTAATTTACTTAATATTGACAATGCTTTTTTCTTTCATAAAAAATAATAGAGAGATTTTTCTAATATATATTCAACTAATAATAATATACGAAAACAAAATTAAGCAAGTAGTATACCAATTGTTTTAAACAATGTGATACAGATAAACTATACACGTGTAACGTGTGTTCTTCAATCATGAACTTTTGACACCATACAGATAAACTTTTGACACTTCGTCTTCTTTGTTGATTAGATTTTTCATCGAAGTTGAAAATTCTGAAAACTCTACCTTCATTCGTTAATTAACTTATTCACAACCAAAATGTCAATATCGTTACATTCCTTTATTTCAACCTTATTCATTGTATGAGTTTATGACATACTGAAATCCTTGTCATTTAATAGCCACCAAAATTCCCATTTACATTTCCTTTTCGTTTTGGGGTTGTGAAGTCTTGAAATATTAACCTTATTCATCGGTCGCGCGTTGAGTTCAATTATCCAGCAAGTGATTTTTTTTTAATAATAGTGAGAGAATTTTTTTATTTCGAACAATTTTTTGTTTTATTTAAAAAAATAAAAATATTGTCCCAAAATTTATTTAAAATAATATTCATTTTTCTGTTTAAATTTACCGAAAGAAAAACTCCAACACATATTCGGCTCTCTACCAGTATTTTAAAAAATAAATCCTATTTTTGTCAGTATAGTTTTTTAGTGCAATTATAAAAGTACATTTATTGATTCAAAAATGAACAATGATCTTTGCTCATTTCATCATGGTTTAAGTTGCTGCATGGCAACTTCTATTTCGAACTTAAATATATAATTTGTTTTTTTGCCAACAACTTAAAGATATAATCATTGTCTAAAATCAAATTATAACTATTCAGCCTAATTAATGTACATTCATTAGTTATTAAAACCCTTCCATTATTCAACACAGTGATACACATTTATATATTAATTAAACCAGGATTGACCATTGATGTTTCAAACACAACTGAAATTAGGAATTAAGATGATGGATTTTTGTCGGGAGAAAATTCGTTCGTACGAGTTTGAAAAGTTCGATTATTTTGTCGTTGCTTTCTCTCCACGCATCGAATATATGACACATGACGAATATATCAATTGAACGAAGACTATTCATTAGACTTAACCTTGAAATTAATGTGTCCTCAACAAAATCAAAATTACAACGACAGATTATGACATTATAAATTAATGTCTGTGCGTGCGTGCGTGTGTGTAAAACTCAATTTTCTTTTTTAATGTAGCAATTATATGAGGGGGATATGAGTACAATTAACGCAAAAAAAATATAATGTAGGAACAATATAAATTTTAATTAATTTTACCCTAGTCACCGGCTTTGATCAATTATATTGGTGGTCTAAGATCAACAAAGACTTTGATTTCAATTGAACTCGTTAACTTGCTGATGTACGGTCAAACAAACCGCTACATACGTTATTTGAATACTTGTATAGTTAGTTATGAATTTTTTTTTTTAATATAGCTTTCTGGTTGTGTTGTATTTGAACATTACCGGGTCTAATTAAAAATAGCTCTCTCAAATGCATTTTTTGCTTATTGTTCCAAAAGTGTTGTTTATGTTATTGTTACAATAACAAATTAATGCAGTGAGCGTGAGTTTAAGTGTTTGTTGAACAGTCCCCTGACTTTCAAATTCAAATGTATTGACTCTCTCAAAGCTTCTGTTGTACTTTACTTTCCTATGGTACACGTAGAAGATCAAAACAATGAGGAATTAATTAAACGTCCAAAACATTGCCACATTTTATAAAAATGTATTTTCCATAAAACTACGAATACTAATAAAATTAGTAAATACAGTTTGGAATTTTAATTTCTTTAAAAAATATAAATTTTAAAAATTATCCTTCAATTAATAATAGGGGGAGAGAGAAAATGATTAAAGAGTGAAATAGTGAAAGATATTTTGAAATAAACTTTATTAATGAAACATTCGTTTTCTCAAAACAGTATATATCATGAAACATAAAATTACATAAAAAAAAAATATCTTATAAAATAGGACGAGGAAAGTATAGAGCTAAAGAACATGTATATCTTATCAACGAGATATATATGCCAAAATAGAAATTAATAATATTAATATAGGGTTAAATAGCAATTTTTCCCTTAAATGATAGGCTAAAGAACATCTGATATCTTAAATTCATATTTTATGCACTGTTCTTCCTTAACTTTTAAAAACAATACAATATAACCTTTATCATTACCTTTAACCATTAATTGAACAGAAAATGATAAAAAATGATAGAAAAAGTATTGAAAATGACCAAGAAAAACTCCTTGGTCCTTTTATTTAATTTTTGATTCCTTGCTTGTAATTTTTGAATCCTTCTTTATAATTTTCTTGGTCATTTTTTGTTATTTCATGGTTAATTAATGGTTAAAGTTAACTTTTATTAATGATAGAGGCTATATTGTATTGTTTTTAAAAGTTAAGGGAAACATTACACAAAAACCAAGTTTAAGATTTTAAACACTCCTAAACTTATAATTTAGGGGCCAAATTGGATCCATTAATATATATAATAATAATAATAATAATAATAATAATAATTTTATGCAATTGATTGGTTAAACTTTTGACTTGTCTTTGTTTTTATGGCAAAAAAATTTTAAATAAATTGGGTCTTGAAATTCTGTAATATCTTGTCTATGAAATGATCATACATCGTACCCATAAAATCCTTTTCAATTGAATATAAAACAATATCAAGTGTTCAATATCTTAACACAAGGTTAGTTGGCAGAGGTGACTTGGTGTGTATCTATGCCATGTGATTACTAACTATGTCATTATATAGTGTGTGTTTGATATAAATTAACGATTGACCAGGTATTTTGCAATTTAAATTAGTCCAGTTTTATTGCTATTTTATAATTTAAGAAAATGAAACAACATCTTATTCAAATGTGCCACATGGCTTATAGCTACCAACCACTAGCATGCCAGTGGTATTGTTAATGATGCCTATGCAAAAGGGTGCAATGGCTAATGCAAGAAAGGTTGGGTAAATGAAGCATTAGGCTTGGCAAGAGATCTAATAATGACAAGGTTGGTTCACATCATGATGAAATAACTTAAGTTTGATCGGGTCTTTGAAACCCTTAAGATTCGAAACCATTATTTAGACTGTTGCCTCAAACGAGACCATGATCTCAACAAGCCCTAAATCTCACAAGATAATAATCCTCGTCCACGGATATTGTGGGGATATGGACTGGCAATTACAAACAACTAATGATAGCCTATATATGCTTTAGATATGAAGAACATGCCATGCACAACTTAATCCTTAAAATTCAAGATAGGTGTATGATACCATTAAGGGGATATAGTGTATCATGCCATGAATCCCCTAAGGTGTGCCCATTGAATTTCAGATATTTCACGAACGAGCTACAAATTCTATGATAGCAACTGCTTTAGTTGAATTACTATAAAAGGAAGAAAAAATCACATAGAAAGGGAGACACTCAATGACAATCAACTTTCAATATTCATTTTAGCATTTCAATTTTTAAATAGTTTTTAGCATTAGTTTTAGCTTTATAATTTCTACAATCTTATATCTTGCACATTCTATTAATTAAACACTTATTATTCTAACTTTTCTGTATTTTCATGTTCAGGTAAAATTGTAGTAAGGGAGTTTGAAAATCTTTTTATTGTTTATGGAGAACAACTTTATAAGCGATCAACCTCATATTTGTCAATTTTGGCCCCAAAAAAAAAATCTGAGATTTGTCGATTATGGCCGAAAAGGCAAAACAGCGTGGATGGGAACTAGTGGGGCAGATTTGTTGCGTGTTCTCAGTACACTACAAAGACGAAGCCCACCAACGCTAACGTTTAACGAATCAAAACTCCGAAAAAGCAAAACGCCACGTGCTCTTTGACTTCTGTAACTGATCATACATTCATATGTAAGAATATAATCAGGATTAATTCACTGAATCGAAAAAAGGGAATAAAAAGTTTATATCTTTTTTGCATTCATGTGTATGTGAAATGCTTGTGAGATTTAATTGGCGTAATTGATGACAATATCAACAATGTGAACAAATCTGATGTGGCACTTAATATAGGAAAAAAAATTGACGGAAAATATTGATATTAAAAAGTACGCGACATACTATTCAAACCAAAAACTAAAGACAAAGTACATGACAAAAATATATTTTACAACTCTACTTTTTTAAAATAAAAATATAAATTTTTAAAAATATCTTTTATATAATATTTCATTTATTAAAAAATATTAAAAAAATATATGAGAAGGATAATATTAAAAAATATTAAAAAAAATTATTTTTGTTAAAGCATTTTATATTTTAAGATATTGAATTTTCATCAAAAATATCTTATAATTTTGGATAAAAATAGTATTTTGAATGCTTTCATTGTCGTTTATGTTCTTTTTCAACAAGCTGAACGACATGTTTATATTTGGAGAATATTCTTTGACTCAATTTATTACGTTACGGTTTGATAAATGATTATGTATGTCCGCAAAGTTTAATTATGTACTAAATACTAATTAATCATTTCTTATAATCACGACCGTCTTATTCAGTCTCTCTCGTATAGTAGAGGACAATGAAGCCTTATTTTCCAGAGCATTTCGTCCCATGTTCTGTGGCATTATGAACCACCTGTTACTATACATACAAGTTATATAATAATATATAGTAATAATAATATACTTGATATATATATATATATAGTATCAAAGCCGACATTAAGGGACCACGACACTACATGTGAAACCTTGTGCTTTGTGAAAAGAAAACTACAAAAATTTCCTAATACTTAAAATACTTGTTTTCAATCCAATTAAGGCAAGTAAAATTTTTATACATTATTTATTATATGAGTAGGCTTTTATTATTAATGTTAATAGTAAGTTAAATGACTCTTGTTCAAAATTAATTAAATTGAAATATATTAACTATATAAGATTAAGTATATAAATTTTTTTATTTATTTATTTATTTAGGTTCTGGATGAGGATATTGTGAATAATCTAATCACTTGTAACTTCATGTATTGTTAAAAAAAAAAATGCTACATTCCTAAAACTATAAAAATTACTTTTGAAGAGCATGCCTTGGCTAAAAAAGTTTTTATCTCCTTTAAACAAACAGAAGCGCAATAATATGATCATATTATCCTTGCTTTATTGATTTATAAATTCAACTCACACTTTGAATTTAATGTGTATTAAATTTGTGAAGAACTTAATAATACAAGTTCATAATTCTAATTTTAAATGAAGATAAGTCTATCAATTATAACACATTGATTATAAATAGTGAGTGAGTAATATAATGGAATTAGTTTCCCTGCTCACCCTTAAGATGAGATCTAGACCATCCAGATTTAAAAATCTGGATGGTCTAGATTTAAAATATTATTATATTATTATATATTATATTTATTAATATAAAAATTATAAAAATTATGAAATAATTTTAATAAATTTTTCACTTTTAATATGGTCTATATTTAATTTAGAGAGTTTAATTTAATATTAAAATTTTTATAATTAATATATTTATTATTTAGATTTATTCTGCATAGTTCAAGATGTGCAGAATGTATCTAGATAATCAATATATATTAATTATAAAAATTTTAATATTAAATTAAACCCTCTAAATTAAATATAGACTATATTAAAAGTAAAAATTTATTTTATAATTTTAATAAATTTTTATTTTACTAAATATAATATATAATAATATATTAAATTCGGACCATTCAGATTAACATAAAAACCAGTCCTGTAATATAATGTACCATTAGATGCATTCAATACTGAAAAATGTAGGGATTTTTTTGAATTGACATAAATTGGTTGCACGATCAAATTAAAAGCAAATAAATTAATTGAGATGCGTCTAAAATTTTGTTCAGATAGTGTAACTTTAAAAGTATGCCGGAAAGGTATAATTTTAATTAATAAACGAAAATATTCAAAAAAAACTAATATGTATGTAAAAATAAGCTGACTTTTTTTAAAAAAATTATCCGTAAAATAATCATGCTTTTTATGATCAGTTTATATTAAGGACGATGATGAATCCCAAATCCCAATATAAAATAGCAAGGTGACTTGATATTACAAGGGGGGGGGGGAGCAGACGAGATGTGGAACAGTATGATTTGGGCAGAACTTATGTTTATTTTTTTTTTTTTTGAACGAAAAGAACTTATGTTTATTTGCTCAAATTTATTTGGTCTAAATTTCGAACCAAATCTTACCATATGTGATTTTTATTTTTTTGGACAAAATATGAAATTTTAAATATTAGTGATGGTCTAAGAGTATTTTAAAATTTTATTAATGTAAATTTTTATTTTTATTAATAATCAAATTCATGTGCTACGATTTGATTGCAAAGTAATTAGACGACCGAATAGATATAAGTAAATATGCTTAAGTTTTGTTCTTGTGATTTATTTAAAATTTCATGCCCCGTATAAACAAATGCATTTAAAGTGTGTCTATATATATATTGGCATAAATGACTTTTATATTTGTTCACACTAATATATATATATATATATATATATGTATATAATGTAAAATAGTTTAGGTGAGTTGAAGATGGCAAAAATTAAGCAAGCCTCATAATTTAAAAGGTATTTACAAAAATTTACAAATTACCTATTAATAAACAATGGTGATAGAAATAAAATTTTCATACAAATAGTAGAATATAAACCCATAATCTCTTGTGTGGTATAATAATAATAATAATAATAATAATAATAATAATAATAATAATATATGCTGCCTTCCTCACCCCAAAAAAATCCAAAAGAAGTTATCTGAATTAAGAATAGTGATCAAAATAAATTTTGAAATGACATGCAAGGGAAAAATGAAAAAAAAAGCACGTGCAAAGAAAATGACTAGTCTTCATTCCCATTGTGTTGAACAAACCTAAACTGGAAAATTTTGGGAATTTTTTTCAGATATATTGTAAAATTTTAAAACTTATCTCAAATTGGGAAAAAAAATGTGAGCCTATTTAGTATAAGGTGTTTTTATTTTGTAACGAGTTCTTGTTTAAGAGCTCTTCCAAATTGGCGGACTCCATGATGAATTTGGTTATTTCCACAGTACACAAATCGAATTTGATTTTGTAAAATCTTTTTGTTTTATAAATTGCTTCATGCATTCACACACGCATATTCATACACTGATACATACATAATACATAGACAAATATGCACACATAGTTAGGTCTCCTACATTTTTAAATTAGTTTCATATTGAGAAAGTGAGAGAAAATAATGTAAATTTGAATGTGAGTATGATATAAATGCTAATTTCCACATATTATCATTATTATTATATAAAAAAACACCTATTATTTTGTTTGTTTCCATAACATGAATTCATCAGGTTGTCATTCATGAACAAATTGAATTTGATTCTCTAATTAAAATCATTTTATTATGAAGTTGTTTAAAATTTTCACAATAAATAAAATTTATACAGGGAAGAAAATGATATCATGGATATTTTCATTCCCGCCGTGTCATTTACTTTAATTTTTTTAAAAAAAATTGTAACTTCACAATATATATACATAAATATACACATACACAGCAAATATATCACTTGATTGATGAAAAAGAGATATGGAAAACAACGTTACTATGTAGCATCGACATCTTACTACAATACTATACTCATCGTAAAACGACCAAGTAAAAAAAGTGAATGATCCATAAAAAAAGAAATAAAAAACTGAATGAAAAAAAAAAACGGAAAGAAATTGCGCGTATTTTCGTCTTTTTTTTTTAATTTTAAAACTTCTCAAAAACTTCCTTTACCATATACAAATAAATACTTGCACAGAAATTAATTAATAACTTTATAAGCGAAGAAATTAATGACTTTGGCAATTGCCTCATTGGTTAAGGAGGAATTATATTAGGGTTAAATATTAATTTGGACCCTGAACTATAAGTTCAAGCACAATTTGAACCATAAACTTTAAAAAATTATATTATGAACCCTAAACAATTAAAATTAGGACAATTTGATCTCTATCATTAACTTTCAACAAACGTCTTTCAAATTCATTTGGAAAAAATTACATTGTTGGTGCCAATTTGATAGAAGTTTGTTGAAAGTTAATGATAGGGTCAAATTGCCTCAATTTTAATTGTATAGGGTTTAGAATGCACTTTTTAAAAATTTATGGTTCAAATCACTTATAAACCTATAGTTCAGAGTCCAAATTACATATTAATCCTTTTGCAGTTTAAAAAATGCATTCTAATCAATAATAATTCAATAGTAACAGAAAAAGTGTATTTTGCGTAACATATCAATTTTTTGAAAAGATTTTGAAGGAGTGTGTAAGTTTTTTTATTTGAATTCATCGATGAAGATGAAAATTTATAAAATAAAGCCAAATACCTTTTATGATAAATAAAGAGATAGAGAAAAAACCGTATGAAGAGGAATCTATTTTAAAATTTTTCCTAACAAAGAATGATAATGTTTTTTACCCAATGTTATTAGAAGATTTCATTACACCAAAGAATAAATAGAAAAAGAAATATGAAAGTACACTTATAGTGAAAGATTATGTTACACTCCTATTACTATCACTGATTTCCTACCAATACCCCACCCAACAAGAATAAAAATAATCAACTCGACACCATCTCATTCATATCCACCATAATCTTCACCAAAAGCTTCTTTACTCATTATTATAATTTATAACTATAGTTTTATCATCATCATCATTATTTACCTTTTTTTAATTCCTTCTTCTCATATCCTAGGAAATTTGCAACACTATCAAGGTTCAAGAGTGATTTGGACCCTAAACTTTTAAAAATGTGCATTTTGAATCTTAAACAATTAAAGTTAGGACAATTTCGCCCCTACTGTTAACTTTCAACAAACATCCATCAAATTAAGGTTTAAAGTGTAATTTTTTTCAAATCAATTTGACGGACATTTGTTGAAAGTTAATGGTAGGGGCAAAATTGCCCTAACTTTAATTGTTTAGGGTTTAGAATGCATCTTTTTAAAGTTTAGAATTTAAATCGTCCCTGGACCTATAATTTAAGATCCAAATTGATATTTAACCCATTATATTATTAGTACTATATTAAAAAATATGAGACATTTTTAACTAAATCTTACCCCTTATAAAGTTATTAATTATCTTAAAACTAACAATATATTTTCATATTTATTTTTATTTAATAGATGTTTTACTTTAGAATAAATATAAAATAAATTATTTATTATGGACATTTTAAAAAAAAAGCATATTAATTACACCTATATATTGCATGCGCATAATGTGTGTGTGTGTGTGTGTGGATACGCTGACATACATTCACATTGCGAATATGTGGATGAATTAATGTGCTTGCTTGGGCGAAAAAAAATGCATGAAATAAACTAATATATTCGTAATAAATCTATATTTCCCATTCAAAGAGGTGACATAACTAAATTAATAGGAGCTGAAAAAATATTTCTAACTGGCAAGCATATTTCAACATTATGAAAGGCATATGTCAACATGCGTAATTAAAAAAATAACTAAAAACGGCCGATTCTTTTGCGCTTGATACAGCTTTCCCAAGTACTGGGTATGTTCCCAGCTCTGACTTTTACGTCTCTTTTCCCCTCCGTTTCAAAACCCAAAATCCATATATATATATATATATATATATAGCATATTGCATAACCATGCTTGCTTCTAAAACTACAGATTACAGAAACCAAACCTAGGACAGTAGCTGGATAGGTAGACACAAGCTTTTGTTTGAACATGGGATTGCATACAAGAATTTGGCATAACTTTGCAGGACCCGCATGCGACGTGTTCATAAACCATCGTACGGTTGATACGAGACGTACGGTGGTTCGGTTGCTGTACGACCATCTGAAGCGGCAAGGACGTAAGCCGTTCTTGGACGCAGAAAATCTAAAACCTGGAGACAGATTGTTGGACACGATTGAGGAAGTTGTACGACTATGTAAGGTTGGGGTTGCTGTGTTTTCACCTCGTTACTGTGAATCTTATTTCTGTCCCACGAGCTCTCACTGCTCGTGGAATCAAAGAAACGAATCGTTCCGATTTTCTACGACGTGAAGCCGTCCCAGCTTCAGGTGATTAAGAACAGTGCTGGAATATTGAGCTGCTCCCGGAAAGATCTGCAGAGATTTCATTTGGCAATTGAAGAAGCTAAATGCATTGTGGGGCTGCCCTTCGACTCCTCAAAAGGGTATTATTTTCTTCCCCTGTCTCTTTAGTTTTCTCTCTCATGCTAAAGCGTTGAGATAGGACGTCACTTGCATTTCATTTCAGTGACTAGTCGGACCTGGTACGTAAAGCTTCAGATGCAGTGATGAGCAACTTGTACGAACATGTCAGTGCATGAGTTAATCAGAAAATTTGGCATTCATCATCAGTTCAATTGTACGTTCAGTCTGGCTTAGCTTGATTAACTAGAAGCTTCCACTAACAATGATGCATGTCGCGTTGTTGAAGCTAAGTGGCTAAATTTCTGCTAGTTTATTGCGGCTTTAATTTAGTCTTTAAACCATCAATATGTAATGTTTCAATTCCTCGATCCAATAAAATGTTTGCTCATCAAGTACTCATTAAGTAATATTGTACTCCACATCAGTAAACGCTAGCTCTAGAAGAACTCAAGTAGAGCATGCATTTTGTTTATTTTTAGATCATTGGGCGCGCGCGCGCGCGCGCACACATATATCTATCTATATATACACATTAAATGAATTTTGAGATATGATTAAACCGGTAGTAAGTAAAAATAGTAATTTGTGATGTTACAAAAGCTTTAATAATATAGTATGTATGTGTATTTAATTGTATGTGTATATGTTGTTGGAAATAAAACCTGACATATGGGGCCACACATGTATATATTAAAAATGTGTGGCCATTGTTTGATTAAGTCTAAATAAAGTAATATATTTAGATTAAAGTTTTAAGACTTAGAGGTAAAATTGTGATGCAATAAATATGTAGAAATTAAGATGATATTTATGATTTGTTTAGAGGTCAAATCATAAATATTATAAACCTATTAACTTTATAAATATTGGTTGTGGTCACTAATTTGGCCAATTAGTCAGAACGTTCTCCAATTCCTCTTCATTAACATACAAAATCACCTCCAATAATAAATTCAGAACACACACACTCATTCACATACTTGAATATCGAAACAAGTAACGGATCTAGGTACGCTTATGTATTCTATCTATATTTTTAAGAATTGATATAGGACTGATTGGATGGTTAATATAGATTTGATTGTGTGTTAATTTACTGCTACTTCAAATCTATCATATGTATGTAGAAGCGCGGTTTATACTTTGCATGAAATTTGAAATAAGTTATATGGTTTATAACTTATATTGAAATATAGTGGGGCTACTATAAATCAATATGTATAATCTATCGTGAATTAATCAGTGGAGCATTTTTTTTTAAATTTCATTCAAGCGTTCTGCATCTACTTGTCTGTGTGTTTTTTTTTTTTTTTAAGACAACCAATGTGTGTATGCGTTGGTGGGTGCATGTAACTAAACACAATCTCCCATTGCACATAATCCAAGAAATTATGAATAATATTTATTTAGATTGATATATTTTCGTTATTACTAAAAAAATAAAAAAGAGATGAAAACCTTGACATATTATATATTATTATTAATATATTTATTAAAGTTGTAGAGATGTATACTATTTACAAATACAGGGTCGTTCTAGTTTAATTATCTCAGACCAGCGGTGTTTCCAATAATGCACATGGATTAATTGAAACGAAAAGCATAATGTAATTCGATGCATACATTAGCATGACGTGATAGATTGGTAGGGTTATTTGATTTAGTTTACCTTTTTTTTTTAAGTTTTCTTTTTTGTCTGATATAATGAATACTCCATCTCAAAGCCATAATGGTTTAATTTTAATTTGGAATGTAATTAAGGAATGTAAATGTGAATATTATTACTATATATACATATAGTCTGTGCCCACAGAATGATGGACCAGGGTCAACACAACACAGGCATTTTGGCCCAAAAACAAAAACAAAAAAAAAAACACACACACACACACACGCAGCACAGGCAGAATCAGCTTCTACTTAGGGTGGTTTTATTAAACTATGTCAGTCCGTTTGGATTTCAGTTGGGTATAATAGATTATGAAAATAATTGATTAAGTGATAGATTTTAATCATAATTGATTATGTTATAACGCAATTTGTTTGGATACTGTTTTTCTAAAATTGATTTTAACAAAATTGAATATATTTGGATAATTTAATCAAAATTAATTTTTACCTATATAAATTACTATATAATTTAATTTTTAAATATCAAATATTAATTTTTAAATATACAAATTTTAAATTTTATTAAGGAAAAAAAAAGGAAAAAGAAGAGAGTTTAATTTATTTTTATTAAATTATGTGCTTTTTTTGTAATTTTTTCCTGGGCTTGTTTTTGTAATTTTCCCCAACATTTTTTACAAACGTTTATCAGAAAGCTGATCGAAGTAGCTTACGATAAAACGCGCGTATGGGGTCAAAATAGATTTTCACCTTTTTTGACCGTTTGGCTAATTTACTGAAATAATCGATTTTAGAGGGGGAAAATCGATTTTTTCCCCTATCCAAACACACTCGTCGGAGTTTGGAAATCACTATCAGATCTACTATAAAAAATAATAACGACAAACAAGAATAAATATTTAATTATTACATGATACTCTCTCCATCTCAAATTATATGACACTTTTAAAAGAATTACTCCATCTCAAAATATAAAATACTTTAAGTAGATTAAAATTTTATAAATAGATTAAGGTTTTATTAAATGAATTAATTCCAATACTATTCTTTATCTCTCTATAATTAATTTGTATTTTTTAATATATTAAATAATGAATATTTTTAAAATATTTTTTTCTTTGGGCACATTAACAACGTTTTCCTGTCCGATTGACTTCTGTTCCCACCCATTAATTCCCACTCATTTCTTCCAGTTTAAATAAAAAGTAGATATTTTCATCAAAAATAAAAAGTACATATACTATTTAATGATGATGAGAAAGTCAGCACAGTATAAAATAAATAAGAAAAACGATAATTAGATTTCAAAACAGTAAATTAATACCCGTTAAATTTTCAACAAATTTTTTTAAAAAGTGAGTTAAAAATATCAATTTAAATTATTACAAATCAAAAATTTATAATTACATATAAATTTTTAAATATTAAATTATAATAAAAAATTTTATTTGTAATTGTTTGAATTAATATTTACAATTCATTTTATAAAAAAATTTGTCAGGAACTAACGGGTATTAATTCACTGTTTTGAAATCTAAATGTCTTTTTCTCAAATAAATATTGTTATTTTTATAATTATTACTTTAATTTTCCTTAATACTCCTTCCATCTTCGTCTCAAAGATGGAGTTTCTCAAGTGAAAGAGGTGTCTATTTCCTTTTTAATTTCCACTCGTGCTTTTGCCAGCTTTATTTCTCACCTTACAAACACCACGAGACGATCTTCCAATAAGTATAATAAATTATTTTACTATTTTGTTATAAAAAAAAAGTTATTTTACTATTCACCGCGTCATAATTTTTTTTACAACATTCTGATTGAGTTAATTTGAGTATTGTTGAGCGTAATTAATAGTAACTCTCTCAAAGATATTTACATGAACTCAAATTTGAAACATTATACTTAAACAGTCAAAACTATTTTCACTAAGACCAACGCCTTGAGCAGCATAATCTATTTGGTTGAGTATGCCTTTTCAAACACACAATTATTACATGTGTATGTTAAGTCTAGAAATGTTGACAAATCTTTCTGGTTATCATGTATTTATGGGGAGATTTTCCAACAACTCCGAATTAACCTTTGGAAGAGTTTGGAATTGTTGAGTAACCACATTTTTGAACCGTGGCTTGTGGTAGGGGATTTTAATGCATATCTTACAGAGGAGGATAAACTTGGGGAGGCATCCCCAAATCTCTTATCTATGAAACAGTTCAATGATGGAATTCATAAAGCCAAGTTAAGCGAGATGGTTACAGTGGGAGATTGATTCACTTGGGAAAATAAGAGTATTAAGGAGAGAATTGATTGGGTTTTCAAAAATTTTAAATGGAACTCTTCATTTTCGGACTTTAAGGCTTTTCACCTTGGAAGGTTTGGATCTGATCATTGCCCCATTTATATTCATACTCGTAGACTTTCTCCTTGCCTGCGGAAACAACAAATGTTCAAATGCCAGGCTGCTTGGTTTTTAGAAAATGGATTTGTTGATCTAGTCAAAAGATGTTGGAGTGAAGGCACCTGGAATGATAAAATAAAGAAATTTAAATCAGCAGCTACAATTTGGAATAGAGACAGAGTTGGAAATATTCCTCAAAAGGAAAATAAACTTTTGAGGAGGCTTGAAAGTGTTGATGCTGCTAGAGCAAGAAAGGATTCACATCATCTACAAGAGGAATTATTATGGTTTCAAAAATCTAGATGCAAATGGCTTAACTAGGGTGATAGAAATAATAGAGTCTCCTATACTACTACCACTATTAGAAGAAAGAAAAACAAGATTGAAGCTCTTTGGATCTTTGAACAGGAAAAAATGAAAGAGGTTGCTGTGAGCTATTATCAAGATTTGTTCAAGTCTAAACTATCAACTTCACCAAGGGATCTCTCTGTTAACTCTTTCCCTAGACTTAATGGGGAGGAGCTTGATTTGTTAAATAAGGAGGTGACGGATGAAGAAATAAAGAAAGCTATTTTTGATATGGGAGCTTATAAGGCACCAGGGCCGAATGGTATTCAAGCTGTCTTCTATCAACAATATTGGGACTTTGTGGGAAAGGATGTGTGTACTCTTGTGAAGGGGATTTTTTCTGATCCAAGTAAGGTTGTAGCTATTAATGATACTAATATTGTTCTCATCCCTAAAATAGAAAGACCTGAAAATATGAAAGATTTTAGACCAATCTCCTTGTGCAATGTGAGTTATAAAGCAGTTACTAAGGTGATAACAAATAGACTTAAAGGGCTCATGACTACGATCATTGGAGCAAATCAATGTAGCTTTATTGCAAGCAGACAAAGTGTAGATAATATTATTATTACTCAAGAAGTCATCAATTCTATGATGAGAAAAATGGGAAAGAAAGGCTTTGTATTGCTGTTAAAGTGGACCTAGAGAAGGCTTATAACAGACTGGAATGGCCTTTTATTCACTACTGCTTGTGGGAAGTTGGTTTTGGTAAATATCTATATAAGGTCATTATGGCTTGCATTTCTAGTCCTACAACCAAATTTATTTGGAACGGTGAGGCTTGTGCTACTTTTACCCCTTCTAGGGGGCTTAGATAAGGGGATCCAATATCCCCTTACATTTTTAACTTATGCGTGGAAAAGCTGAGCCACATAATTGAAGATGAAGTCTCTAGGGGCAAATGGAAACCTATCAAATTGGTTAAGGATGGTCCCCTACTTTTCCATTTATTTTTTGCAAATGATTTGATCCTTTTTGGGGAAGCGTCTAGATGTCAAATTCAAGCTATGAATACATGTATTTTGAAGTTTTGTGTGGCGTCGGGACAGAAGATGAATAAAGAGAAGACAAAGCTTTGTGTTTCAAAAATGTCCACTTTAATAGAGCTATGGAGCTAAGTAATGATTTGGGGGTAGGTCTTACTAGAGATCTAGGAAAGTACTTAGGCATTCCTCTTATTTATAAGAGGGTCACTAATAGGATATTCTTGCCTATCCTCCTGAAAGCCAAGAACCGTATGTCAAATTGGAAGTGTAGGTTCCTCACTTTAGCAGGGAGATCGATGTTGGTGAAGTCAGTCATTTCAGCTTTGCCTACTTACTATATGCAAACTATCCTTCTCCCCTCAGGTATCCTTGACGATTTGGAAAAGGTTAGTAGAGAGTTTCTTTAGGGTGATAGGGAAAATGGGTGAAAGTCCACCTTTTAGCTTGGGAAGTAATATAGAAACATCTGGAATGTGGCAACTTGGGGATAAGAAATCTTAAAACCAGAACAGAGCCTTTATATGGAAGTTATGTTGGGGTCTCATAACAAATCTGACGGCTCTTTAGGTGCAAGTCCTGCAATTTAAGTACAGATGTGGCAATAAACATATTCTTAAAGTTAAGAAGCGTGTCGGAGCTTCTATCACTTGGAGGAGCATTGTAAAGGTATGGGATTCATTTCAACAAGGAACGGGAAAAGTGGTTTGTTCGGTAATCAAACTTCCTTCTGGTTTGATAAATGGACTCCCTTAAGAAAACTTCATTGATTTTGTAGTAGAAGGGAAGGAATTTATAGATGCCAATGAAATAGTGTCTGACTATGTGCTTCAATCAGGAGTATGGGATAGTTGTAAAATGAGACCTTGGCTATCTAGTTCTGTAGTGTACCTCATTACTAGTACTCATATTCCATGTGAGGAGAGTGGTGAGGATAAACACATATAGCTCTTCTCTATTGATGGAAATTATACTATGAAATCTGGGTATTCTCTTTTGCTTACAGGTATAGAGACTGATCGAGACCCCATGTGGAGGAGAATCTGGCGATGGCAAATACTGGAGAAGATTAAAACTCTAATGTAGCAGATTGCTCATGATAGAGTTCACACAATAACTTTTTGAGTACAAAGAGGGTTGAATACAGCGAGTCCTTGCCCCTTTGGATGTAATGAATTGGAAGATACTATGCATTTGTTTAGAGATTGTACTCATGTCAAGCGCTGGTGGAGGGAATTTGTTCGTGCAGATTATGTGGAGACCTTCCAAGGCCTAAATAGGTAGGATTGGCTCGATTGGAATATGAAACATCAAGGAGGGAATTCTTTCAGTAAGAAGGTTCCTTAGGATATTTTATTCGCTTATATCTGCTAGGATATATGGATGAGTCATTGTAATTTAGTTTTCCAAGCTCGAGAGGATTGGACAATAGAGGAACCTTCTACATCTTTCTTTAGAGTTGTAGCTGACCAAGATCTTAGAAATAACCTGTCCCAATTCCTCATGAGTGGCAAACATGATGCTCGACATCAACATTTGTTGGAGGGAGTCAGACTTAAAGTTGATGGGTCTACTCTTACTGATAGCCGCAGTTCGTGTGGAGGAGTTTTAAAGGATAAAAACAATACCTAGATTCAGGGTTTTAATTAGAAATTAGGACATGTCCCTCATTCCATTGCTGAATTGTTTGGTATTTTTAAGGGTCTTGAGTTACGCTGGCAAAAAGGGTACAAAACTGTGGAGGATTTTTGTGATTATGTACAGGCGATCTCAACAATCACAAGGGACAATCATGGTTACTATCCCTTTCAAAGTATTATCAATTCTATAAATTTGATGCTTTGTAGAAATTGGATTGTGAACTTCAACCTTTTTTATAGGGATGATAATATGATGGCTGACTACCTTACTAAGCTAGGCCATAAATTACTCAATAACTTTAGTATTTTTGATACCCCACCCATTAGCTGATTAAGGGTGGTTGGTTTGTTTTTTCTTTTTGTTTGGTTTGGCTACTGTAATGTTTTCACATTCTGTTAAATGAGTATTTTATGTTCATATTCAAAAAAAGCATAACCTATTTGGTTATATAGTGGAAAAATTTTAATGTCAAGTGCACAATTTCCTTCATACTAGACTGAGAAAGTATAAGCGGCCTAAAGAGCATTATGAGCCCAAAACAATAATATTTAGGGGCCCAAAAGTACGCTCTTTCTTCCGTATTTGACACGTTAAATGAAGGAAGGAAACCACAGTGTTTTGGTCTTAATCAGTTCGCTTTGAAATTGGGCCCAAAAAACAAAATATTCACGTAGCAATATTTAACATTCTAAATTTTATTATAATGTAATATTTCTTTTCAACAATTAAAAATGAAATAATGTTGTTATTATCTTTAATAAATATTAATTTTTAATAAGTAGGTGTCTCAAGAAATTATTAAAAGGATTGTGAAATTATAAAAACGACCAAAAAATTTATAAATAAATACTCTATAAAAAATTAGTAACAATTAAATTTATTAAATTATACGTAAATATCAAGAGCCAAATGTTAAATTTTTATTAATGTAAAAGATTAAAATATCATTTTAAGTTTTAACCAACCATTTTGGTTGACTATTAAGTGATTACCAGATTACCGTTACTTGCACATCTTTAAATAATTTCAAAAGTTCTACCTAATTCCTTTTGATCCACTTACCATGATAAAGTTTATTTTTATCCGCTGTAAATTTTTCCAAAAATATAGTTACTTAATGATTTTGATATCATATTGAGAATAAAAGTGTAGTAATTAATATGATATAACTTAACATTAATTAACTTAATATTGACAATGCTATTTTCTTTCATAAAAAATAATTAAATAGATTTTTCTAATATATATATATTCAAATAATAATAATAATATATGGAAACCCAATTATGCAAGTAGTATACCTATTGTTTTAAACAAATGTGATACAGATAAACTATATACGTGTTCTTCTGAAAACTCTACCTTCATTCATCAGTTAAATATCGTTACATTCCTTTATTTCAACCTTATTCATCGTATGAGTTTATGACATACTGAAATCCTTGTCATTTAATAGCCACCAAAATTCCCCTCTATATTTGCTTTTCGTTTTGGGGTTGTGAAGTGTTGAAATATTAACTGAAATTAGGAATTGAGATGATGAATTTTTGTCGGGAGAAAATTCGTTCTCACGAGTTTGAAAAGTTCGATTACTTCGTCGTTGCTTTCTCTCCACGCATCGAATGTTGCACATGCCGAATGTGTTAATTACAGAGAATGTCACAATTTGAACGAAGACTGAAATTAATGTGTCCTCAACAAAATCAAAACTAGAACGACAGACTGTGACATTAATTGATGTCTCTGTGCCAGTGTGTGTGTGTGTGTGAAACTCTTTTTTTTTTTAAACGTAGATGTTATAGGAGAGGGATATGAGTGCAGTTAACGCAAAAGAATATAATGTAGGAACAATATAAATTTCAATTAATTTTACCCTAGTCACCGGGTTTGATCAATTATATTGGTGGTCTAAGATCAACAAAGACTTTGATTTCAATTGAACTCGTTAATTTGCTTATGTATGGTCAAACAAACAGCTACATGCATTATTTGAATACTTATTATATTAGCTATGAAGTAGTTTTTTATTTGATATAACTATCTGGTTGTGTCATATTCAAATATTGCTGGGCCTAATTAAAAATAGTTCTCTCAAATGCGTTTTCTGCTTAATGTTCCGAAAGTGTTGGTTGTTATTGTTACAATAACAAATAACAAATTAATGCAGTGAGCGTGAGTTTAAGTGTTTGTTGAACAGTCCCCTGACTTTCAAATTCAAATGTATTGACTGTCTGAAAGCTTCTGCTGTACTTTACTTTCCTATAATACACGGAGAAGATCAAAAGCATTGCCCTAGCTAGGCTTCAAAGCCGCTTACTACTCACCTTGCCATATTTTTATAAAATGTATTTTCGATAAAATTACAAATACTAATAAATTTAATTAAATAAAGTGTGGAATTTTAATTTCTTTAAAAAATATAAATTTTAAAAATTATCCTTCAATTAATATTGGGAGGGGAGAGAGAAGATACTTAAGGAGTGAAATAGTAAAATGTATTTTTGAAATAAACTTTATTAATGAAACATTATTTTTCTCAAAACAGCATATATCATGAAACATCAAGTCACATAAAAGTATCTGATAAAATAATGCAAAGAAAGTATAGAGCTAAAGAATATGTATATCTCATCAACATGATATATATACCAAAATAGATATTAATAATATTAATATAGGGTTAAATTACTATTTAACCCTTCAACTATAGATTCAAGAGTGGTTGAGACTTTAAATTCATATTTTGTGTAGTGTTTTCTCATAACTTTTGAAAATAGTGCAATATAACCTCTATCATTAATAAAAATTAACTTTGAATATTAGTTGAATAGAAAATGATAAAAATGACTTAAAAAGTTACTGAAAATGACCAAGACAAATTCCTCGGTCCTTTCATTTAATTTTTGAGTTTTTGTTTGTAATTTTCTTGGTCCTTTTTTGTTATTTTCTGATCAATTAATGCGGAATATGTCGTTTCTGTGCATTGCATTACGTTGAAATTTTTATTGGTCAAGAATCTAATTTCAGTTTTCATTGCGTATGGGATTAAAAATTTTATAAAAAACCCTAAGAACTTAGAAAATAAATTAGAAATACAATGTAAGAATCTCCTTTCAGGACAAATTTGGGAGGATAATAAACTTGGCTTGGAATTTTAGATTCAATTGATCAAAGTAAGAAATTCAAAATTCAATGTACAAGAAATGAGAATTTTTTTATTAAAAAAAATTATGACATAAAAGATGTCAAAATTGAGGATTCCATTTTCGGAAAATTCAAAAAAGCTATATTTTGTTTGTGTATCAAATTTGGGTTCCAACTTATCATGAGAGAAATTTCAAAATTTGATTAACAGAATGATTTCACCAGAATAGATTCAATTATTCATTATCGCAATGCTTTTTTGGGTCCTGCAGTCTTTTTTTTTTACTTAATTTTTGGAAAGACAATTCTCTTATAATTTTCAGTTATGTACATCTAACTCCCAATTTAGGTGATATTCAAATAATGACATGATGCACTGCGTTAATGAAATGATGTGTTATTAATCAATGATAAGAGGAATTCTTACAAATCCAAAATTTTAAAAGAATTAACGAACAAAATTGAATATATATACATGATTCAAATATTTCAAGGAACTATTTCTATTATAAAACGCTTTCTAAAAAGATTTTTTAGTTTTTAATATAAGATACTTGATGTGATGTTAATTACATTTTTTTTAATATTACTCATATTTAAATTCATTAACTACATGAGAGAGAACATAATAAAAATTTAAATTTTTTTATTTAAATAGAGATAAAATTAAAACTTTATTCTATTTTTGGACAAAATTAATAATTTAACCACCTCTGTTTAGTTTCAGTGAGTGATTTATGATAAGGGTTAGAAAGAGTATTGTAAAATGGGTCGGTAATTGAACTGTGATCAAGATATTGTGTTTTAAGAGTTCATGACTTATCAATTATGCACAAAATATTTTATTAAATTAGTCAATGTTAGGTACTAGTTCACTGATTTACTAATTTAAATTAGCTGCTTTAACCTAGATTTCAATACCATGAAAAGTTCAACCAGTTATATGTGTACACTTTAAAAGATCAACTTCAGATTTGTCAATTTAACTAGAAAAAAAAAACAGAGAGAGAGACAAGGATCTTCCAAAAGGATTATAATAACTTGTTTTAAATGATGCCTTATTATTGATCTTTACTTCTGAATAATTCTTTTAGAAAATGTTTCGACATAATTCTCCCAAAAAAAAAAACTCACATTTGTCAAATTGGCCAAAGGCAAACAGCATGGATATGAATTAGTTTAGTAGGGCAGATTTGTCGTGAGCGCGCGCGTGTGACTAGTTCAATACACTGATTACCAAAAAAAAAAAAAAAAGGTTCAAGACATTAGAAAGACGAAGCCCACAACGCTAACGTTTAACGAGTCAAAACTCCGAAAAAGGAAAACGCCACGTGCTCTTTGACTTCTTTAACTGATCATACATTCATATGTATGAATATAATCAGGACTAATTCACTGAATTGAAAAAAGGAATACGAAGTTTATATCTTTTTTGCATTCATTTGTATGTGAAATGCTTTTGAGATTTAATTGGCGTTATTAATGACAGTATCAACAACGTGAATAAGTCTGATGTGGCAATTTATCTAGAAAAAAAATTGATGGAAAACTGATTAATATTAGAAAATACGCAACATACTATTCGTAAAAAAAAAAACAAAGAAAGAAAATACATGACAAAACAATGAAGTTAATATATATTTCATACTTTTTAAATTGTAAGATATTTTTAAATAAAATTATATATATTAATAAAATTTATTAAATATATTTTAATTTATTTTTTTAAAATAAAAATATCAACTTTTAAAAATATATTTTATTAATACTTCATTTGTTAAAGAATGTTAAGAAAAGATAATATTAAATATTTTAATATTATCTTTTCTTAAATTTTATTAAAATATTTTATATTTTAAAATATTGAATATTCATTAAAAGTCTTTTATAATTTAGCACGGAAATAGTATTGTGAATGCTTTCACTGTCGTTATGTTCTCTTTCAACAAGCTGAACGGCATGTTTATGTTTGGAGTATGTTCTTTGACTCAATTTATTACGTTACGTTTTGATAAATGATTTTGTATGCCCACAGAGTTTAATTATGTACTGAATAGTAATCAATCATTTCTTATAACGACCGTCTTATTCCATCTCTCTCGTATAGTCTCGATGAAGCCATATTTTCCACAGCATTTCGTCCCATGTTCTGTGACATTATAAATATAATAATAGTAATATGCTATATATATGGGTCATGAAACAATGTTAATACTTAATATATATATATATATATATATATATATATATCAAAGCCGACATTTAGGGCCCGCGTTATTACAGATGAACCTCGTGCTTTGTGAAAAGGAAATTACAAAAATTTTCTAATACTTAAATACTTTGTGTTCAATCCAACCAAGGAAAGTAAAATTTTTGTACATTATTTATTATATGAGTAGACTTTTATTATTAATATTATTAATAATAATAAGATAAATCATGCTTGTTCTAAATTAATTAAATTAAAATATATTAAATACATAAGATTAAGTATATAAGTTTATTTATTTATTTATTCAGGTTTTGGACTAGGATATTGTGAATAATCCAATCACTTGTAACTTTCTATATTGTGAAAATGTTACATTCCTAAAACTATAAAAATTACTTTTTGAAGAGCATGCCTTGGCTAAAGGGAAAAAAAAGTGTTTATCTCCTTTAAACAAACAGAAGGCAATAATGATCATAGGAAAAATGATAATTAAAGATTCACTAAAGATATTAATTTCAATTAAAAATCATAAAATATTAAAATTTGAATTAAGGACTATAGTCTTTAATTAAAATAAAAACATACATAACTTTACAGAATTGCCCTCCACTGAATACTAAAAGATATTAGCTCATGCTTTTGTTTTTTGTTCGTTTTGAGTGCAAAAAATTGCTCTCATATGTGCAAAAGATCTAAACAAAAAATTGTAGTTTTTGGTGGAGTAAATTGTCATCTAGGTCATCATCTTCTCCCCTTCTTGATAATAAGTAATTATATTCATTGCTTCTTTTTCATCTTCTTCCCTCTCTTGTGTAAAAAATATAAAGTTTTATAGTTATTTTTTTCTCTATCTTTTATGTCTTCTCTTCTTTCTTGGGCGAAAAATAATTTTTGTTTTTTTAAGTGATATTTTACATCATTTTTCTTCTATAAATAAGAAAAAAAAGAGCTGTTGTTGATGATTATATAGATTATATATATATATATATATATACAATAAATAATTTCTGAGATAGATAGTATTAAAAAAATTGAGTGAAAAAAAAAGATATAACGTGAATGATGTGATGAAAAGTACGTCGATGCTAAAAAATGTAATATGGATACTAAATTGTTATAGTCATAGTTGAAATTACAAGAAGAATAGTTGTGAAGCAATAAATTATTGACAAATTTTATCTTGAAAATTTTTTATGTAGAGCTGATTGTGACATATATGTCATCATTTACCTTAAATAATGGAACAATATTGTGCAAGAGGACTGATGTGACATACCATGCGTCCATTAATTGACTTACTCTAATTATATAAGAACAATTGAGTAAAATGAGGTTTGAGCTATTGTAATAGTTGGTGACTCATTCACCCAATATAATAGCCTCATAAATGATAACATCTATTTTAAATGCAAGGGGGAGGATCAAAAAGATTGAATACATAGATTAGACAACTGTGATGTAGACATTCACAAGTTATGCAGCTATAATATAGACTTTCACAAGTTATGTTTTGATTATATGTATGATATAAATTAAAACTTTGTGTACTTAAGTATTTTCTGTGACTCAATGTATATGAAATTAATCCTAGATATTTTTTTGCTAAATTTACAAGAAATTGGACAAGTCATTAGTGAATTATCTTAATTAACGTTAGTGAATTCTCAAGTCATGTTAGTAAATTTTCAAATCATGTTAGTGAATTTTTAAGTCACGTTTGTGAATCTCAATTTAGACAAGTCATTTTTTGTTAAATAATCATATCCCAAGTGAAGTTTCATGTTTTTACAAAATACAATATCAATATTCCCATGCCACATTAGTGAATTCCAAATGGAGCTGATTATATATTGACAAGCATGAAATTTGACAATTTATTGGTGAATTATCTTGATTGACATTAGTGAATTTCCAAGCCACTTTAGTATATTCAGAAGTAATATTAGAACTTTTCAAAGTCTAGTTTTTGAAATTGTGGAAAACAATCTATTCTCAAATGGGGTTTCATATTTTTACAAAATACAATAGTAATATTCCCATGCCACGTTAGTGCATTCATAAGTGACCTTATAACATTCCAAAAGTTTCTTTAACACTGAGGAAAAATCTATTTTCAAGTGGGGTCCATGTTTTCTCAAGTTACAATAATAATTTCCCATTCTATGTTGGTAATTTCAATAGTCTTATGTTATCACAGTAGTTATACTTGCACATAATTAAACCTAAAATAAATATTAGCATTACATTACACTAATTTTAATATATATACACCATATTTGCATTCTTTTTTACATACAAAATATCTCATCTACCTAAATGGTACTTGTACAGTTTATTTCCTAAAAAATAAAATTAACTGCAACTTATTTGCATGATTTATCAACACCACAAGTACACAAAATATGGCATAGATGTCTATACAAAAAAGCCATTCAGTAGAAAAACATACTAAATAAATAGAAACTAGATACATCAAACTAATTAATATGCATATAGTTTTCACCCCCTTTCAATCCCTACATCTATTCTTGAATTAAGAATTCTACATTTATTCTTGGTATGTGTAGCTTGATTAAATCTTGAGCAATGGTACACCTTATTTGAAACTGTGACTCTTTTCGCTTGGTGTTTGGTCATTTTAGGGGACATGCAATCAATGATGATTCCAAAAAGGTATTATTATAATAATCTTCATAATGTAGTTCAATCAATTGAGGCATATCAATGGTTTTCACCGGAATTATTGTGAAGCTATAAATTTTTCTTGTGCACAGATGCTTTTATAAATACAGGTGTATCATCAAATATCTGTCTAACACTCATAAATAAATCCTTTCATTTTATTTAATTAACCTTAGGGAGTAGTGCACAAGCATTTTGTGTTAAATATGACAAGAGAGTGTGATATACCTTCAAGCTCTTGTCTAGAGAGAGATTTTGGCAATGATCATAGTAAGAAATCTTCCATCTTGCATTCACAATTACGCATAGGTTAATACTTCTTTTGTTAATACTTGCCATATAAGAAATAAACTTGAAACAACTAAGAGTAATATATAAATTTATTACTTCACAATTATCCTCCCTGTAATCCCAACTATGATCACAATAATTCAACATCCATATTACATTTTTTAACATTGGCATACTTTTCGTTATAGAACAGAAAAAAATTAGCATCAACATCACATCTCAATTTTTCACTCAATTTTTTCAACACTATCTGTGTCTTACTTCACAACTATTTTTCCTGTAATTCCAACTATGACTATAACAATTCAGCATTCATGTTATATTTTTCAATATCGGTGTACTTTTCATCACATTACAGAAAAAATCAACATTCACATTACATCTTTCTTTTTTTTTACTCAATTTTTTTCAACACTATCTGTATCAAAAATCATTTATTTTGTGTGTGTATGTGTATAATCTATATAATTATCAACAAGATCTCTTTTTTCTTAGCTATAGAAGAGAAAGGATGTAAAATATTATTTACAAAAATATAAAAATTGTCTTTCGACTAAAAGAGAAGAGAAAACCTGTAAAACTTCAGATTTTTCACACAAGGGAAGGAAGAAGATGAAAAAGAAGTAATGAATATAATTGCCTATCACTAAGAGGGAGACAAAATGATGACCTAAATGATGATCTACTCCACCAAATACTATGATTTTTTGCTCAAATTTTTATACATAGGAGAACAATTTTTTCACGCCCAAAAACAAACAGAGAACAAAAGCATAAGCTGATATTTTTTAGTGTTTAGTGAAGCACAATTCTGTAAAGTTAGGTATGTTTTTTATTTCAAATAAAGACCATAATTCTTAATTAAAATTTCAATATTTTGTA